>NC_056737.1:335592044-335892044 GCF_019279795.1 Protopterus annectens
TGAGTAAAATGAAATTTCCTCTGCATTGACATATGTTAAGCTTTTTGGTCTAAGAAGTGAAACTTGTCACCATTAATTGGATCCTAATATCAGAAAAGTGAAAAAATAATATATCTGCAAAGCCACATACTCCTCTTTCCCCTCCTCATACGAGGAATACTTTAAAATTAATAGAATTTAAAAAAAGTCATTGTGCCAAGTATTTTAAAGCCGTAATGTCAGTGATATGTGAACTGCACTCCAGCAATGTAGTGTGCGTGAGTGTGTGTGTGTGTGTGTGTGTGTGTGTGTGTGTATGTATGAGAGAGTTGTTTTAGTATTGCATCTCAGAAAAATCTCTATTCGCATGATGGTAGAGACAAGGTTTGGAAGACTGCAACAGGATTATTTAAAACTGAAGACAAATTTAAGAAATAATTCCATTGTATAATTACATGACTCTCATACAGCCTTCTGGTTATGGATAAACCTGAACGATCCATAGGCTGGCAGTGACTATTGCTTTATTCTCTGTGGGAGTGGGCATTGAATACTTAATTTCTGTACTGTTCAGAAATGGAGAAGAAAAAAAAATTGGCTGGCTAGGTACTCACAATTTGTTTGGTTTGCTGAACTGTAGTATTCCATAATTGCTTTTGCAAAACAAAGACAATTGCCTAGGACATAACTAATGCTAAAAAATGTTCCAGACTTGTTATTGTCTTCACATTCATTTTTTAAGTCAACAGAATAGTGACTGATGTGTTGCTGATTAAAAAAATTGCCTCATAGTTAAGTAGCTGCTGAAATGGACTATGAAGTCCTGTTTGCCTTTTGCCACAAGTATATTCCAGGACAGGTGACTAAGACACACTGAAATAAAAAGGCAATGTACAGCTTTAAATATTTGTCCCAACATTTATGATTGCTTTTGTCTGAATTCCAGCATGTAGTACAATGCAGCAGCATTTCTTTATTTACATTTTGTTGAGTGGGTTAGACTTACTGAGCAGGACCCATTTTCACAGGTTCCCAGGAGGAGTTAGTGAGAGATAATGAAATCAAAAATTAAAACAATAGGACAACAGATGTTTAATAAAGTATTGCTAAATGAAAGTAGCAAAACAAAGTTAAGACAAAACTGGGTAAAATTTTAACAATTAAAATAGCAGCCATAATAAAATATATGGATAGATTTGAATTTAATATGTATATACATTGACTCCAAACTTGGAGTTAAGTTACAGTATGACACCAAGACCATCCAGAATGAACTCTTGTCCAGTAAGCTCTTGGCATACTAAACATGAGCTCAAACAAAATTCCAAAAAGTGTAGTACCATGACTTTTGGTAGACAACCTCTGCCCTCGTCATTCTGTATAGACAACACACTTCACACCACTACAAAATGAAAATGTAGTCAGGGACCTAGGTGCATGGGTTGATATCTCTCTCTCTTTTGATTATTGTTTGCCAATGGTTCTCAGAAAATCCTGTTAATTAGCCCATAAAATTGCCAGTGGAATATCATCAAGGTCTAAAGTGGTAACCATGCCTTTGTGCTCAGCATTGTTCAGGTCAGTCATTGAATGCAACACTTCCTTTAGGATGTTTCTTGCTAAACATTTCAAACAGTAGGAAAGACCTCAAGTATTCCTAACCAAAAAGAACACAGGCCTAATGTCACTGAGCTATCAAGGGAGCCTTGTATCTCTATTCCTTTATTCTGTACCTTATAGACTTTTGAGGGGAGATCTGTATCTCGCGTACAGCACCTTTAGAGACCTTATTGTCCTGGATCTCCTGTTTCACAAGAAAACTAATCTCCACCAGCACTAGAACTAGGGTTCTAAATCTTCACCAACCAGGTGAATAAAACACAGTAGAAGAAAGATTTGTAACTCATTGCCTCCCAGTCCTCTGGTGTAAACTTCCCTGCATATTGAGCTGAGTGATTCCTTTAAACATAACCAAGATAACTGGATGGGTATCCAGAAATTTAGGATTGTAGGAGGTTACTAAGCTAACGGCCTTAGAGCCTTTTTAAGCCTACCCATTCATGTCCCAATTTTTCTATTTATCTATGTCCACAGACTAGAATGGCTTTGCTATATACCTGTGTCATAAGGGACACAGGCACCAAGCAGCCAGGAGTGAATTTGCAAGTTCCCATCCATTGGTCTTAATTTCATTTGAATATACTTATGGAAGAGCTCTATTTTACATGAATGCGGAGCCTGTTCCAGAGAAGGAGTAATCTCTGAGACACATACCTGTCCCTCAGACTTGTTTTGTTTATGTTGCAGATTAGGTTTAGATCCTTACATTGGGTAATTCTTTCACTATTTGTATAGCAAATGTATAGCAGATCCATCAGGACTGAATCAGAGAATGCCTTGTAGGCGAGGCATAGATTGCCCCTAAATAGCGACAGGACTTTGAGGTGATCTACATAGAACATTTTACACCCTGTATTCATTTAGTGAGAAACCTCTGTGGCCACTCTTAACTGTTGCAAATGCCTGGCCAGGTACATTCTAAAGGGTGCATTGTACTTGACTTTTGGTCTAATTGTAGTGGGACTATGATCTTGTTGGATCTGGATGCCATTACTTATAAGTTGCGCCACATTGAAGGATTTTTTCACCACCATGGATACATGGTGGTCAAAGTTTAGGTTACTGTCAACCTGAGTTTCCAAGTCTTTTCCAACTGTGTCTACACTTAGGGGACTGTTATCAATGTTGTAATTTGGTCATCTTCGCAAAGGGTATATTTATGCATTTTTTTTGCAATGAATTTGAAGTCATGGCTCTGGCAGTAGTTATTTATCTGTGTTTGGACCATCCTGGATAATATCTACATCGTTTGGGGGTTCGGTGGTTGCACCCAGCTTGTAGTCATTAACAAATTTACCATTTTGTCCTCATCTGTACCTCTAGTGACCTTCTTGAAGAAGTCCATCAGGTTTAATAGACTTGACCTGCCCTCGAAAAAACAGAACTGGGATGGGTCCTGTATTTGAAGATTTCCTGTGTCTTATTAGATCCATGAGAATTCTTACCATGACCTTGCATATAAGACCAGACAAACTTGTGGGTCTTTAGTTTCCTGGGTCTGTTGATGATCCCCCTCTGTGTAGTCGGACAATTATTGCAGTCCTTCATTTCCTAAGGACAAAGCCTGCATGGAGGTGTCTCCATAACCAGCCAGAGATACAAAAGACAAACCAGTAATCCAAAAAACTGGTGAACGACCAGCAGAAAAAGCAGCAGCAAGTTAAGCACGGATAAAAGTTCCTTTAGAAGGTTTATTAACAAACTCACACTTAAAAACAGTAAAAAAAAAAAAGCATTAAATAATACTAGCACTTTCGTCCTGGTACCATCCAGAACTTACTCAGATAAATCTCAATTATTATTGTGAATGATACTACATGACTAAGGTCCCCAGACCAAGTAAAATGCAGTAGGAATTACATGAATGAGGCTCAGATCCTCCAGCAACTCACAGTTCTCCCAAAACTTTGAGGGATACTTCAAGATTAAATTCTCAGACCAAGTTAAAAATACAGTGGACTTTTGGTGTACAAGCGTGAGAAAACTGAAAGAGTACTGTGGAAATATACCAAAGGCATCCCTGGGTGTGAAAATTAAGTTATTATGAAAAACTAAAATATCAGAACTTGAGGACTGTGTAAGAGGAGACTGTAGTCAGGTATGTAGGGGATTTAGAAGCAACTCCATCTGGGAATGTTTGGGGTTATTAAAAAGTAGTAGAGAATCATCAGAGAAACTATGTAGAATATTCTGTTGGAATGAGAAATGTACTCGTTGGCGCTCTGAGAGAGCAGAATAGACTACCAAATTACATTAAAGCAAGCACTCATTTAGCTATTTTTAAGAACAGCCTGGACACTTATGAGAACAACTGATGTTCTTCGTGTTTCATTGTTGCAGTCATTACATTTGGGGTATCTGCTTGCAGTAGCCCTCAGTCAGCCTGATTAACAAAGTCTTGGGTCCTGCGTTGGTTGCTGTCCCTTCTTCCATGGCATCAGGTTGTCAGGGGTGTAAAACATGCAGCCGACGCCATTACATCAGTCTTTCTTGCCATGCGGTGCCCTAAGCAGAAGCAGTTCGCAAGTGCCGGTCGGCCGACTCCTGAAATTTTCGTTTTAGAGTCTCAGAACCGAAGTCTTCAACTAAAGCTAAGTACCCCGTTGGGGAAACTTTTTCTTGCTCCTTACCGATGTCAGTAAAAGTTAATAATTGCATTACTTGTGGAAAACAAATACCTCATAAAGATTTTCATTCGTACTGTATTCCTTGCCTAGGCCCTGACCAATGACGTACCTTGCTGTCGGGTTTGTGCTTTTATTTAATTAGCGCGCTATCCATCGTCGGTATATTTTTGCCTCTAAATATTTCGGTTCTCAGTTTAATTATCCAGAAATGTTGTCGTTTAGCCATCCGACTACAGGGATTTCAAAAAACACAGAGATAGACAGAGGCAGGCTGCCGAGGTCCAAAACTGCCACCAACGCTTCTCCTAAGCCAGTCGCCAGTTCGCCGGTACTCAGTGAGGCGCTTTCGCAGCCCCTGATTACCCACTACTTCTAATTCGCAGGCCTCTACTGAGACCCATTCGGAGTCCGGTATGCCGTGAGAGGCTTCAACTATGGAACCCGCGGATTTCTCTACCTTGGATGGGTCCGGAGCCGCTGTGCAGGCACCGGCTTCTGAGGGTGTATTCAGGCCTACGGACTTGCATATTAAACCGACACCTCTTTCTTCATTTAGGCCTAAATCTCAAACCATGCCTAACAAACCGACGCCCAGGCCTGAGCAGGCCTCTATGCCTAAAAACCAAATGATAAGAATGGCTGAAGATTTTATAACTCTAATCAGGAGAAGCCAACCTCCCCCTTCTAAGAGACCTAGGACTGAAGTTGTTTATGAATCTTCTGACCAAGATTCTGATTTTTCTGATTCTTCTGATGATCTGGATTTGCCCTTATCTACTTATGAGGATTCTGATGCAGAGGACTCTATTTCCTCTGCTTCCCCTCCAGAGGATTTTTCTTTTGGTGAAACCTTACATACAATAAGGGAGCATTTCCAGTGGGGAAAGCCAGGATTTTTCTGATTCAAAAAAGAGGCTTAGGGATTTCTTACTCCTGCCTCAGCATAGGCCTTTACTTATTCCACCTTTACTAGACTTTGTTGATGATGCTTTTTCGGAATCTAGTTTGGCCCCTGATTCTTTGCCTCCTGCTCCCAGAAAACCTGACAGATATTACAGGGTGCCGGATTCACACAAGTTCCTATTTAAAAATCCTATTGCGACCCAGAGACTATTTCACAGGGACCCAAGGGCATTAAGGCTTCTACTGCTAAAAATCCTATCCCTTCTGATAGAGACTCCAGGGCGCTGGATAGGTGGGGTAAGAAGGTCTACACTTCTGCAACCTTGGCCATTAGGGCTTTAAACTGCCAGTTTCATAGGTTAAAGTATCAGCAACATGCTGTTGGATTGCTTAAACAGAAAATGATGTTGATTCCTGACTGTGCGGAAAATAAGGAATTACAGGATTTAATGCATTCTGCTGAACAGGTTGGAAAGCATACTTTGCAATGTGGATTTGATTCATTAGTGGCCCCTTGCAGGGCTGCTGTTACTGGGTCTGTGCTCAGAAAGCATGCTTGGCTTAAGGAGCAGTCTTTGCCTGATCATGCTAAAGCTAAATTGTTGGATGCTCCTTTAAATCAGGACTGCCTGTTTGGCAACAAGGCTGAGGAAGTTCTTAAAAAGATGGAATATAAAGCTAAATCTATGCAGACTGTTAAAGATTTCTTACAAGTTCAGCCTCCTAGATTTAGTAGGCACTGGCCCTCTAAGAATTGGTCCTTTCCAGCCCCTTCCAGGTCTTCTCGAGCCTAATCCAGACACAGCAGAAACCCCAGATTTCAGTCCCAGGGGACACACAAGACTAAGTAGTGGGGGGTTGCGCACCCAAATCAGGGAGTAGTAAGACTCCCCCCTATGGAAAACTGTCTCAATGACTTGCTTTTAAAACTTCCAAGCACTTCCCAGCTGAATGCTCTTTTAGGCGGAAAAATTGGTCTGCAGGCCAAAAACTGGGAACTCATTACCCAGGACAAATGGGTATTAAATATAGTGTCCCAAGGATACAGATTTCACTTCCACACCTTACCAACACTAAGTGGGTGGCCAGATCTACCCCTAAATCAGTGGGCAGAGGCCCAATATCAAGTACTCTCCTTCTTAAGCATGGGGGCTATGCAGTTGGTACCAGAAGAGGAAAAGGGACAAGGTTTTTATTGAAGACTTTTTCTGGTACCCAGAAAAGGCAATACATGGCGTCCTATCCTGGACCTTTCTACTCTAAATACTTTTCTGGTGATTCCAAAATTCAAGATGCTGACTCTTCATCAGCTGCTTCCTATGCTAGGCAAAGATGCATGGTTGGCAACACTAGACTTAAAAGAAGCATACCTGCACATCCCTATCAGGGAGTCTTGCAGAAGATACCTACGCTTCAAAGCAGACTACATGCACTATCAGATGTTCTTCGTGTTTCACTGTTGCAGTCATTACATTTGGGTTACCTGCTTGCAGGTAGCCCTCAGTCGGCCTGATTAACAAAGTCTTGAGTCCTGCGTCGGTTGCTGTCTCTTCTTCCGTGATGTCAGGTCGTCAGGGGTATAAAACATGCAGCCGACATCATTACATCAGTCTTTCTTGCCGTGCAGTGCCCTTAAGCAGAAGCAGTTCGCAAGTGCCGGTCGGCCGACTCCTGAAATTTTCATTTTCGAGTTTCAGAATTGAAGTCTTCAACTAAAAGCTAAGTACCCCGTTGGGGAAACTTTTTCTGTCGGTTTTGTGCCTTATTTAAACCACGAACTATCCGTCGTCGGTATATTTGCGCTTCTAAATTTTTTGGCGCTCGGTTCAATTATGCTGATATGTCTTCGGTAAGCCATCCGACAACCGACATTCCGAAGAAACGCAAAGATAGACAGAGGCAGGCCGCCCAGTTCGCCGGTACTCCGTGAGGCACTTTCGCAGCCCATGATACCCAGTACTTCAGATTCGCAGGCCTCTACTGAGACCCATTTGGAGTCCGGTATGCCGCAAGATGCTTCAGCTGTGGAACCTGCAGATGTCTCTACCTTGGATGGGAACGGAGCCGCTGTGCAGGCACCGGCTTCTGAGAGTGTATTCAGGCCTACTGACTTGTATATTAAATTGGCACCAACTTCTTCAAGGCCTAAAACTCAAACCATGCGTAGAAAACTGACGCCCAGACCGCATGGTCAGGCCTCTTATGCCTAAAGAACAAATTATAAGAATGACTGAATACCTTATTACTTTAATCAAGGGAAGCCAGCCTTCCCCCCTCTAAGAGACCTAGGACTGAGTTTGCTTAGGATACTTCTGACCAGGATTCTGAAATTTCTGTTTCCTCTGATGACCAGGATTTACCCTTATGTATCTGTGAGGATTCTGATGCTGAGGATTCTATTCCTGGGAGCAAGCTTGAATATAACTTTCCAGATGGCTTTCCTCACACCAGAGAAATAAATTCACTTGACAACCTACTTCAAACAAGTGGTCACAAAAACCCTGCTATCTGCAAGGCAAATACTACAAACCTTAGGATTCATGGCCTCCTGCATTCTTCTAATTCCATATGCAAGACTGCATATGAGGAAACTACAGTGGTATCTAAAAAGCCTATGGTGTCAACATTCTCAGGATCTAGAAGCAATGATTCCTATCATTCCTTGTCTACGCCTAGAGTTCCATTGGTGGGCAGAGGCCTGCCACCAAAACAAGGGACTACCATTCACACTACCCCCTGCTGCCCAAACCCTAACAACAGATGCATCAGACTATGCATGGGGGGCGCACCTGGCAGGGAAGTGCATTCAGGGCAAATGGAACCCAATTCAAATGCACCTTCACATCAGTCATAAAAAATGTTAGCTGTACAGAATGCTCTGACAGCCTTCAAGGACCACATTCTTCCAGGACAATTAATGATAAAGACAGACAACACCACTGTTATGTGGTACATAAACAAGCAGGCGGGGTACACATTCTTACCCCCTCTGCAGACTAGCCATGGCATTGTGGAGCACAGCCTTGAGCTACCAAGTACATCTACAAGCTCAACTCTTGCCAGTAACAATACAGTTACGACTACTGAATCCTACACAACTGCACTTTATAAGCACTTACATGAGTGCATGGATCGTGCTATCCCAAACAGAACCAAGAAGCTATCCTCCAAATAAAGGAAGCCAATCTGGCAGTCCCCTGCCATAAAAAGACTGTACAACAGAAGGAAGAAACTCTTGCAAAGCGATACAGACCCAACTGATATTGCCAACATCCTGGCAGATAGGTTCAGTACTAACATTACCCCCCTCTCACCCCCTAAAGAGCCCATCTCTATACCGGAAGAATGCAAAGTTCCTGTAATCACGGCTGCACAGGTAAAAACTATACTCTCCAAAGCTAAGAACACAGCATCCATGGGACCAGACAACATCCCAGGCTGCGTTCTACACGAACTACAGAACGAACTGGCACCCCACCTAAGTACCATGTTCAGTCATAGCCTCACCTCAGGCTTTGTGCCTGCTGAATGGCGCACAGCAACGGTTATCCCACTCCACAAGTGGGGAGCCACCACAGACCCCGGGAACTACCACCCCATTAGCCTGACGAGCCTGGTCTGCAAGGCCATGGAACGTATCATCATGGAACTTATAAACAAAGACATTGGTAATCTCCAAACTCTGGATCCCACCCAGTTCGGGTTTGTAAAAGACAGATCATGTCTCCTAAACCTGATAGACATCTTTGAAGCAGTGACCAAAGCCGTAGACAAGGGTAAGGTGGTTCACACAGCCTATCTAGATCTTGCCAAGGCTTTCGACACCATTCCCCACTCTGGAATTATAGATAAACTCACTAAACTAGGTATAAATCCCTATGTCACAAGATGGGTTGCCAACTGGCTCACTGACAGAACCCACACTGTGAAAGTAGCAGACTCCAAATCCGACTTCAGAACAGTGACACGTAGAGTACCACAGGGTTCAGTCCTGGGTCCTTTCCTGTTAACACAGAAGGTCTTTGGCTAACGAAGTTCGCAGATGACTGCAAACTAGGAGCCATAATCGAAACTCCTAACAATGTGGACATCCTACAAAAGGGCCTCGCTGAGACAGATGCCTGGTGTCAAAGCCATGGCCTCAAGCTCAATGCTAAAAAGTGCATTGTCATCCCCTTTGGTAAAAACTCTGTACCCATGAACTACAACATAGGCGGTAGTATACTTAACACCGAAAGTGTGATAAGAGACCTTGGGACACCGGTGGATAGTAGTCTCTACTTTGATAATCACATCGCCACAGTAGGAAATCCTTCTACGTGGCACACCTCATCACAAAAGCTTTCTCATCCAGAAAAAAAGAGGTCATTGTTCCCCTCTACTCATCACTCATTAGACCCATTATAGAGTAGAACGCCTCTTTTGGTATGTACCTCACAAGACATCTACAACAACTGGAAGGGCCGCAGAAATACCTCACAAAGAGGATTACTGGCCTCAAACAGATGCCCTACGCAGACAGTCTCATAAAAACTCCAACTTTACTCCGTCACATATCGCCTACTCAGAGGTGATCTCTGCCTAACATACAAAGCTATGTCAAACCCAGAGCTGTTGGACATGCTCCACTTAAAGAAATCCCAATCCCTCCAAGTTACATGCTCTAGGGACCTAAACCTTGTCACCACAATAAACAGAACATGCCAGAGGGCTAGATTCCTGTCCCAGAGACTTCCCATACTCTGGAATAAACTACCTATCTATATCAAACAAAACTCCTGATTAGCACTCTTCAAGAAAAATATTGATGATTGGATGGGAAATAGGAAATTCACTCCGGGGATCACCTCTGTGGCTCTGCTCGACAGTGGCACAGGAAAATAATTTTCTTGGGTGGCAAAAGCCAGGGTACCTTGTTGGCTTGGCTTGTATAGGCCCCAGGGCCAATAGCCTAGTACCTGCCTATGAACCTATATAGACCTGTTTGCCTTCCCCCAGAACTATCAATTGGAAACATTTTGTGCAAGGACTTCCCACAGACAAGCTTGAAAGTGGATGCTCTGTCCTTCAGCTGGAAAAACCTATCAGTTTATGCCTTTCCTCCTCTGCCTCTGCTCTCCAAAGTACTACTAAAGATCAAACAAGACAAACCAAGGATGATTTTGATTGCACCATCCTGGCCACGTCAACACTGATACCCCCTCCTGTGCAGTGTATCACTGTTGGCCCCATGGCACCTGCCGCAGACTCCTACCCTGCTGTCTCAGCAGGAGAACCAGATTCTGCACCCTCAGCTTCAAACACTGAACCTAACAGCCTGGCTAATTACCTAAATTCTACTTTGCCATCCCTCAGTAAACCAGTGATGGATGTCATTTTAGAGGCAAGGAGGCCTAGTACTAGAAAATCTTATGCTGAAAAATGGAAAAGATTCTGTACCTGGAACCAATCTGAAGGGATGAGCACAGCAGTGCCCAGTTTACCTCAGATTTCACAATACTTAACTGAGATGCTTCACAAGGACCTGTCTTTTTCCTCAGTAAAAATTCACGCGTCAGCCATTTCAGCTCATTATAACACAGAACCTCCTCTCTTCTCTCTTCCACTGCTCAAGCAGTTCCTCAGAGGGGCCAAAAATCTAAGACCACCCAGGAGAGCTCCAACTCCAGCCTGGGACCTTAACTTTGTATTGGAGAAACTCACCCTTCCTCTTTTCGAGCTAGCTGCTACTGCAGATATAAAATTCCTTTCTTGGAAAACAGCTTCCCTTTTAGCCATCACTTCAGCAAGAAGGGTATCTTAATTACAGGCCCTTATGGCAGTGGAGCCTTTCATCATCTTTCATGCGGACAGGGTGTCCATCAGGACCAATCCTTCTTTCATGCCAAAGGTGGTATCCAGTGTGGCCTTTAATCAGTCTACCTTCTTTCCTAATCCACAGAACAAAGGGAAACGGATACTGCACTCCTTAGATGTGCACAGACAACTTAGATTCTTCGTGGAGAGGTCTAAACCTCAAAGGAAATCTGAACAACTGCTGGTGGCATTTGCTGCAGGGACAGAGGGGAAGGCTGTTTCAAATTGAACTATCTCCAAATGGATAGGCCATTGCATTCACTTCTGCTATAAGCACCATGGAAAACCTATCCCACAGGGGATCAGATCCCACTTAAGCAGGGCTGCATCTACCTCTACAGCCTTTCTCAGAGGCATACCTACCAGGGACATCCTAGAAGCTGCTACCTGGAGTTCTGTACATACTTTCACCAAGCATTATCAGTTGCCAATTTTCTCTAAATCCAGAGCTGGCTTTGCCACTGCAGTTTTGCATGGCCTTATAGCGTGTCCTAATGCTATCTAAATTCCTCCTCCCATCCTTAGCTTTGGGAATCTACCCAAATGTAATGACTGCAACAGTGAAACACGAAGAACATAGTACAGTTGTGTACACTTACCATAAATGTAGATGTTCGAGTGTATTCACTGCTCCCTCCAGCCCCCTGACTTCGTTTGGCTATACCTCTTCTCTCCTTTTCAATGCTTAAAATCTTTTCGGTGTATTTGCTTTTTTGTTTGAGGTATAACTTTGTATATTTATAGATTTAATTGCTTCCCATTAGGGGGGGCACCTGACATCTGAGGCAAGAAAAACTGATATAATGACATCGGCTGCATGTTTTATATCCCTGACGACCTGAGGTCATGGAAGAAGAGACAGCAACCGACGCAGGACCGAAGACTTTGTTAATCAGGCGACTTGAGGGCTACCTGCAAGCATATAATCCAAATGTAATGACTGCAACAGTGAATACACTCTAACATCTAAATTTATGGTAAGTGTACACAACTGTACTTTCTCTGCACTGCCCTTTGGCTTATCTACTGCACCCAGGGTATTCACAAAGTGCCTAGCTCCAGTCACTGCATTCTGCAGGCAAAGAAATATTCAGATATATCCATACCTGGACGATAGTCCAATTCAGGCAGAAAGCCAGGACATACTTTTGAATCATCTGGCCTTTGTTCAAAGGGTACGGACTTGGCTGGGGTACACCATAAATGAAAAGAAATCACACCTAGTACCCTGTCAACAAGTTATATTCCTGGGAGCAAGCTTGAATACAACTTCCCAGATGGCTTTCCTCACACCAGAGAAACTGACTCATTTGGCAACCTACTTCAAACAAGTGGCCACAAAAGCCCAGTTATCTGCAAGGCAAATACTGCAAGCCTTGGGGTTCATGGCCTCCTGCATTCTTCTAATTCCATATGCAAGGCTGCATATGTGGAAACTGCAATGGTATCTCAAAAGCCTGTGGTGTCAACATTCACAGGATCTGGAAGCTATGATTCCTATCATACCTTGCCTACTCCTAGAGTTCCTTTGGTGGGCAGGGGCCTGCCACCAAAACAAGGGACTACCATTCACACTACCCCCTGCCGACCAAACTTTAGCAACAGACGCATCAGACTATGCATGGGGAGTTCACCTGGCAGGGAAGTGCATTCAGGGCAAATGAAACCAGAGTCAAATGCATCTACGCATAAATCAAAAGGAAATGTTAGCTGTACAGAATGCTCTGACAGCCTTCAAGGACCAAATTCTTTCTGGACAACTAATGGTAAAGATGGACAACAACACGGTCATGTGGTACATAAACAAGCAGGGGGGTACACACTCTTACCCCCTCTGCAGACTAGCCATGGCATTGTGGAACACAGCCTTGAGCTGCCAGGTGAATCTACAAGCTCAGTTCCTGCCAGGAAAACTAAATACACTGGCAGATGGACTAAGCAGAAACCTCACTAGTGGAAACTGGAACCAAGGATTTTCAACATGTTTGCAAGCAAATGGGGGAGCCCAGATATAAACCTGTTTGCCTCCCCCAGAACAATCAACTGGACAAATTTTGTACAAACTAGCTTGGAAAGTGGATGCTCTATCCTTCAGCTGGAAAAACCTATCAGTTTATGCCTTTCCTCCTCTGCCTCTGCTCTCCAAGGTACTACTAAAGTTCAAACAGGACAAGCCAAGGACGATTTTAATTGCACCAGACTAGCCACTGCAACACTGGCACCCCCTCCTGCACAGTGTGTCACACTTGGCCCTAAGGCACCTGCCTTAGACTCCTTCCCTGTTGTCTCAGCAGGAGAACCAGATTCTGTACCCTCAGCTGCAAACCCTGAACCTAGCAGTCTGGCTAATTACCTAATCTCTCCCTTACCACCCTCAGTAAATCAGTGATGGATATAATTTTAGAGGCTAGGAGGCCTAGTACTAGAAAATCTTATGCTGCAAAATGGAAAAGATTTTCTACCTGGAACCAATCTCAAGGGATGAGCGCAGCAGTGCCTACTTTACCTCAGATTCTACAATATTTGACCAAGATGCTTCATAACGGCTTGTCCTTTTCCTCCATCAAAATTCATGCCTCAGCCATTTCATCTCATTATAGCACAGGGCCTCCCTTCTCCTCTCACCCACTGCTCAAGCAGTTCCTCAGAGCGGCCAAAAATTTAAGGCCACCGAGGAGAGCTCCAACTCCAGCCTGGGACCTTAACTTTGTCTTGGAGAAACTCACTTTTCCTTCTTTTGAGCCAGCTGCTACTGCAGATTTAAAATTCCTTTACTGGGAAACAGTTTTCCTTTTAGCAATCACTTCTGCAAGAAGGGTATCTTGAGTTACAGGCTCTTATGCCAGTGGAGCCTTTCATCATATTTCAGGGTGTCCATCAGAACCAATCCCTCCATGTCCAAGGTGGGATCCAGTGTGGCTCTTAATCAGTCCATTCTTTTGCCAGCCTTCTTTCCTAACCCACAGTACAAAGGGGAATGGATACTGCACTCCTTAGATGTGCACAGGCAACTTAGATTCTACTTGGATAGGACTAAACCTCAAAGGAAATCTGAACAACTGCTGGTGGCATTTGCTGCAGGGACAGAGGGGAAAGCTATTTCAAAGCAAACCATTTCAAAATGGATAGGCCACTGCATTCATTTCTGCTATAAGCACCATGGAAAACCTATCCCACAGGGCATCAGACCCCATTTAACCAGGTCTGCATCTACCTCTACAGCCTTTCCCAGGGGCGTCCCTATAAGGGACATCCTAGAAGCTGCCACCTGGAGTTCTGTAAATACTTTTACCAAGCATTATCATTTGCCAATTTTCTCTGAATCCAGAGCTGGTTTTGCCACTGCAGTCTTGCAGAGCCATATAGCTGGTTCTAATTCTATTTAAATTCCTCCTCCCAACCTTAGCTTTGGGAATCTACCCAAATGTAATGACTGCAACAGTGAAACATGAAGAACATAGTACATTTGTGTACACTTAAATGTAGATGTTTGAGTGTATTCACTGTTGCAGTCCTGGTTACCCCCCCCCCCCTTTCTTCTTCTTTTGGCTATACCTCTACTCTCACTTACTATGCTCAAAAAGCTTTTTGGTGTATTTGCTTTTTTGTTGGAGGTATATCCTTGTATTATAGATTTAATTGCTTCCCATTAGGGGAGCACCTGACATTTGGGGCAAGAAAAACTGATGTAATGGCGTCGGCTGCATGTTTTATACCCCTGACGACCTGACGTCATGGAAGAAGGGACAGCAACTGACGCAGGACCCAAGACTTTGTTAATCAGGCTGACTGAAGGCTACTGCAAGCAGATAATCCAAATGTAATGACTGCAACAGTGAATACACTCAAATATCTACATTTATGGTAAGTGTACACAACTGTACATGTTCATCGTGCATACAGCCGCAGTCATTACAGATGGGTTATCCTGCCGTCAGGCGGGTCCGCGGTCGGCCGAATTCCAAAGTCTAGGTCCGGCGTCGGTTGTCGTCACTTCTTCCCTGACGTCAGTGCGGCAGGGGTATAAAAGAGGCAGCCGACGCCATCTTCTTCAGTCTTTCTTGCCGCGCGGTGCCCGAAGCAGAAGCAGTTCGCAAGTGCCGGTCTGCCAGCTCCTGAGATTTACGAAAATATTTCAGCCGAAGTGTTCTTGAAAGCTAAGTACCCCGTTGGGGAAACATTTCTTGCCTCAGACCGATGGCAGACAAAGTTAATAATTGCATTTCATGTGGGAAGCAAATACCGCATAAGGATTTCCACTCTTTCTGTATACCTTGCTTAGGCCCAGACCATGACGTCTCGGCCTGCCGTTTTTGTGCTAGATTCAACAAGCGCACTATTAAGCGTCGGGCGGAGTTCGCCCTTCACTATTTTGGTAAAAAATTTAATTATATTATGTCGTCGGATACTCCGACTCCAGTTTTGAGTAAAAGACGCAAAGATAAGGACCGACATACGAGGTCCGCGACTACTACTGACACCACGCTAAGGCCGACTACCAGTTCTCCGGTTCTCAGCGAGGTGCCTACGCAACCCCTGAGTACTGATGACACTACATTACCGGTTTCTTCAGTACCCGAGGTCGCAGGCTCCTCGGTCCCCATTCCTACTACAGATACAGACGCCACTCTTGGGGAAACTCAGAGTTTAGACAGGCCTGCCATTTCTCAAGGTGTCATCAGGCCTTCCTCCTTCTCTATTAAAGCTTTCACAAAATCTAAAGCAGCCATGAAAACCAAAAACCAGGGACCTCAGACCCCCCTCTCAAGGCCCCATGCCTAAAAAAAACAGATGCTCAAAATGGCTGAGGATTTGATTACTCTTATCAGGAGTTTTCAACCCCCCTCGGACAAAAGGCCCAGATTAGAGGAAGACTACCCTTCCTCAGATCAAGCCTCTATTACCTCTGAACATTCTGAGGGCCAGGACTATACCTATTCTCCTTTTGAAGACTCTGATGCAGAGGAGTCTATTCCCTTGGTCTCCCCCCCTGAGGACTACTCTTTTGGGGAACCCTACATACATTGAGGGAACACTTTCACTGGGAAGGCCAAGATTACTCAGATTCCAAGAAAAAGCTCAGGGATTTTCTCTTGCTCCCCCAGCATAGGCCCTTGGTTATCCCTCCTGTTTTAGATATATTAGATGATGTGTGCACAGAAGCCAGCCTCAATCCAGATTCTTTACCTCCAGCTCCTGTTAAACCAGACAGGTATTACCGGGTTCCTGATTCACACCAGTTCCTATACAAAAGCCATACTGCTGACCCAGAAACTATTTCACAGGGTCCCAAGGGAATTAAGGCCTCTACTGCTAAAAACCCATTACCTTCTGAGAGAGATTCCAGAGCTTTAGAAAGGTGGGGGGAAAAGGTGTACACCTCGGCCACTTTAACCATGAGGGCATTAAACTGTCAGTTCCATATATTAAAGTATCAACAGTTTTTGTTATCTCAGTTGAAAATCAAAATGACACAACCAGAACAACCAGATTTAAAAGAGTTGCAGGATTTGTTGCATGGTGCAGAGCAAGTGGGTAAACATACCTTGCAGTGTGTTGTCTTGATGCTTTAGAGGCCTCATGTAGAGCTGCTGTTACGGGGTCTGTTATACGTAGACATGCTTGGCTCAAAGAGCAAGCCTTACCAGATCATGTCAAAGCTAAATTACTAGATGCACCTCTTCAAAAAGATGTATTGTTTGGTGTTAAAGCTGAGGAGGTACTAAAGAAAATGGAGGAAAAAGCGAAATCAATGCAAACAGTGAAAGATTTCCTGCAGGTACAACCTCCACGTTTCAGCAGAAACTGGCCTTCAAAAAATTGGTCCTTTCCAGCCACGGACAGACCTCAGAGGCAGATACAGACACCCAAGGGGTAGAGGGCAACCTCAAGGATCTTTCAGAGCCAGACAGTGGCAAGCACCAACCCCAAGAGGTGGAGGAGATAGATCACAGTAATTCAGAAAGCAGACACAATGACTTCCCCCTTTACCTGCCAAGCAAAGCTTTAATGGCAGCACCTTTGGGCGGAAAACTGGCATTATTCTCAAAAAATTGGCATATTGTTACAAAAGACAAATGGATTCTGGACATTATAGACAGAGGCTACAGGTTCCACTTTCACACCCTTCCAAAAATGAGAGGCATGCCAAACCTGCCACAAAATCAAAGGGCAGAGGCACAAAAACAAATTTCAGCTCTCATGGACATGAAAGCGATTCAAGAGGTACCTGCAAAAGAACAAGGTCAAGGGTTTTATTCCAGACTATTCCTGGTACCAAGGAAAGACAAAGATTGGAGACCTATCTTAGACCTATCCATCCTAAACACATATTTACAAGTACCAAAATTCAAGATGCTCACATTACAGCAGCTTCTTCCCATGCTGGGCAAGGAGTCTTGGCTGGTAACATTGGACCTCAAGGAGGCATACCTGCATGTCCCTATCAGACAAGATTGCAGAAGATACCTCAGATTTCTTGCAGGTTCAACCCATTATCAATTCTCTGCATTGCCCTTTGGCTTATCTACTGCGCCCAGAGTGTTTACGAAATGCCTGGCATCAGTAATTGCCTTCTGCAGACTTCAAGCAATACAAATATACCCATATCTGGACGCCTGCCTGGTCCAAGCGGACAGCAAGGACATACTTCTGAAACACCTGGCGTTTGTAATAAAACTGTTGAACTTTCTGGGATACACAGTCAACAAAAAGAAATCAAAACTAATACCCTCTCAACAAATAATTTTCCTGGGTGCCAGCTTGAATACAACCACCCAGATGGCCTACCTCACGCCAGACAAACAAGGGCAACTGTCTCAATACATCAGCAAAATGGCAACCCTCACCAGGCTGACTGCAAGGAAAGTCCTGCAGGCTCTGGGATTCATGGCATCTTGCATCCTACTGATCCCATGTGCAAAGCTGCATATGAGGAAACTTCAATGGTACCTCAAAAACTTATGGTCTCAACACAGCCACAGCTTGGAAACAATTATACCACTCATTCCATGTCTTCAAAAGGAATTTTTCTGGTGGGCTCAAGCATGCCAAAGAAACATAGGTCTCCCTTTCTGCGTACCTCAAGCAACTCAAATCAACACAACAGATGCCTCGGACTACGCCTGGGGGGGGGCACACATGACAGATCAGTGCATTCAGGGAAAATGGTCCCAAAAAGAGAAGCACCTACACATCAACCAAAAGGAAATGCTAGCAGTGCAAAATGCTATTATGGCCTTCAAAGACCTACTGCATCCAGGCCAGCTATTGATAAGGACAGACAACACCACAGTGATGTGGTACATAAACAAACGGGGGAACACATTCATACCCCCTGTGCAGACAAGCCATGACCCTATGGAACACAGCACTGGAATTGCAAATTCAACTTCAGGCACAATTCCTGCCAGGGAAGGAAAACACACTGGCAGACAGCCTAAGCAGAAATATGAAAGATCCACATGAATGGAAGTTACATCCTCAAGTTTTCACAAAGATAACTCAGGCATGGGGACAGCCATACATAGATCTCTTTGCTACCCACAGAAATTACCAATTGAAAAAATTTTGTTCAAGGACCTATCATCCACAGGCCTGGAAAGTGGATGCATTTTCTTTCAATTGGACAACGTCGACAGTCTATGCCTTTCCGCCTCTTCCTCTGCTGCCCAAAGTTCTATTAAAAGCCAGAGCAGAGAGGCCGAAAATTATTCTCATTGCTCCAGATTGGCCAAGACAACACTGGTATCCGCTCCTGAAGAGCCTGACACATTCCCCACCATGGATCCTACCTCTAGTGCCTCTTCTGTTGTCCCAGCACAACTTCAAGACTCTTCACAGCCAGCTCAAAACCCTAACTCTAGCTGCATGGAGAATCCCTTGATTTCCCAACAAACCCTCCTCTCAAAGGAGGTGCAGGATGTCATCTTGGAGGCCAGAAGACCTTCTACTAGAAAAGCCTACTCCGCCAAATGGAAACGATTCTGTGCCTGGAATCAGGAAAAGGGCCAGAATCCTTGGGTAATAAATTTACCTCAAATTTTACAGTACCTAGCTGAGATGTTAAACAGTGGACTTTCCTTCTCCTCCATCAAAATCCACACTTCAGCCATTTCTGCACAATACAACACAGATCCTCCTTTATTCTCTCATCCTCTCTTAAGACAGTTCCTCAGAGGGGCAAAGAATATAAAACCCCCAAGGAAACCACCAGTCCCTGCTTGGGACCTCAACTTCATATTGGAAAAGCTGACCCTTCCTCCCTTCGAGTCAGCTGCTTCAACAGAACTACAATACTTGTCATGGAAAACAGCCTTCCTTCTGGTTATCACCTCAGCATGCAGGGTTTCGGAACTACAGGCCCTCATGGCTGTGCAACCTTTCATCATTTTCCATCAGGACAGAGTTTCCTTACGAACCAACCCTACCTTTATGCCAAAGGTAGTATCCAGTGTAGCTTTGAATCAGACTATCCACTTACCTACCTTTTACCCTAATCCACAAAACAAAGGGGAAAGACTACTGCATTCCTTGGACATTCACAGACAATTTCGTTATTATTTGGATAGGACAAAGCCATTCAGGAAATCCGAGCAACTCTTTGTGTCCTATGCTACAGGTGCTCAAGGAAAGGCTAGCTCCAAACAGACAATCTCAAAATGGATAGCCCACTGCATACACTTTTGTTACTCATTTCATGGAAAAGCTGTGACTTCAAGCATCAGATCCCACTCCACCAGGGCCACAGCTACCTCTGCAGCTTTCCTCGGGGGTTCCTACCAAGGACATTTTGGAAGCAGCCACTTGGAGTTCAGTGCACACTTTCTCCAAACACTATCACCTTCCACTTTACTCTAAATCTAGAGCGGGATTTGCCACAGCTGTCTTGCAGGGCATCCTTGCTCCTCCTAGTTCCACTTAGTGCCTGCCACCCCTACTTAGCTTTGGGATTCTTCCCATCTGTAATGACTGCAGCTGTATGCACGATGAACATAGTACAGTTTTGTACCTACCATAAATGTAGATGTTCGAATGCTCATACAGCTGCAGTCCAGGTCCCCCCCCCCCCCTCCATCCCCTCTTAGGACAGGCCTTATGACAAACACCTTCTCATACAACCTATTTGGGGTATTCTTTTATGGTGTATTTGCTTGCAACTACTGTTTTTTGATTATGGAGGGGAAAAAAATCCAAAAATCCATGCAGTCAAACACCAATTTTAAAGTTAGAGCTGTAGTAACTGGACAGAAATGTAGGTGAATACCTTAAATAACAAAACCGTTTCTCAGTTCCTCTCACTGATTAGTAGATCTAATTCATGTTCAGTCAATGAATACAAAAATGAATGTTTCCTAACTGACCCTAGCCAGGGCCAGTGCTAGCATTTTGGAGTCCCTAGCAAGTTTCAAGTTGGGGTGGCCCTGTATGTAAAGTGTACCCACATTGCTGTCACATCCCTTTCCTTGTCAAGCTCATCCAGTACCATTTAACGATCACTATAGTGTTTTTACATTCAGATCATTAAGAGTTGAAGTGCCAAGTTACACACACTGACCAGCATTTAGTACCAGTGTTACATTACGATAAGACCCTGTTCCACAGCAAGGTAACCACTCACAGATGTGCACGCACACACTGACTGGCATTTAGTTAGCAATGCTACATTATAACAAGCCCCTGTACTACAGCAAGGTGGCCACTCAGAGGTGCACTCACACTGACTGCATACTTCCAATTGCTCAGATTTTCATAGAATGCCCAGATGTCCTTCAAGGATGCATCTGCAGTCATAACATATGGGTTGTCCTGCCTCAGGCAGCCCTTCGGTCGGCCGGATTCCAAAGTCTGGGTCTGGCCTCGGCTGATGTCGCACTTTCCCCGACGTCAGAGCTTCTGGGGTATAAAGGCATCAGCCAACGCCATTTTCCTCAGTCTTTCTTGCCGAGCGGTGCCCGAAGCAGAAGCTGTTCGCAAGTGCCGGTCGGTCAGATCCAGAGATTTCAGCTACCGAAGACTTCTAAAAAAGCTAAGTACCCCATTGGGGACTCTTTTCTTGCCTCAGCCGATGTCAGACAAAGTAAATAATTGTTTAACTTGTGGGAAACAAATACCTCATAAGGATTTCCATTCTTACTGCCTTCCTTGCTTAGGCCCAGACCACGACGTATCAGCTTGTTTAGCCTGTGCCTCCTTCAACCGACCGACTCTTAGATGTCGGTTGGAGTTTGCAGAAGAGTTTTTTGGATCCGCTTTTGCATATAAAATGCCGTCGGAGACTCCGACTACACATTTAGCCAAAAAACGCAAGGAAAAGGACCGACACTCACGGCCCGCGGTTTTCGGCTGAAACCACGGTTAGGCCCACCGCGAGTGTCTCGGTTTCGGCTGAAACCGAGTCCTCGGTTCTTACTTCTGCCGAAAACATACCTCCGACAACCGAGGCCAGAGAGGCCCTGGCTGAGTCGGCTACAGAAATCCCTACCAAAGAAGCAAGCGCACAAGAATTGTCCGACACCATTCCTTTGGACATTTCTACTCCTGCACGTGGGGCAGCTAGGCCCCCTGCTTCTATGTCTATTAAGGCCTTTTCCAGGGCTAAAGCAGCTAAAATTTCAAAAGCTTTACTAGCAAAATCTATCTCTGAGACCTTCCTCAAGTTCTCAGATTCTCAGCCTTGCTGAGGACCTTATATCTCTGATTAGGGGTTCCCAACCTCACCCAGACAGGGCCTCTCAACCTCCTCCTGACAAAAGGCCTAGGACTGAACCCCCTGAACCTCTCTCCTCTGATTACTCCTCGGATGGATCTGAATTATCAGACCATCAGGAAGGGCCATACTCACCTTATGAGGATTCAGATGCAGAAGACTCCATTCCTTCTGCTTCCCCTCCAGAAGAATTTTCCTTTGGGGAGACTTTACACTCAATGAGGGAACACTTTCAATGGCAGGGTCAGGATTTCTCTGATTCTAGGAAAAGACTAAGGACCTTTTTACACTTGCCACAGCATAGGCCTTTAGCCATACCACCTGTGCTAACTGTAGTTGATGATGCATATAATGATGTCAGTTCTGCCCCTGATTCTCTTCCCCCGGCCCCTGCCAAACCTGACAGAGATATTACAGGGTCCCGGATTCTCACTACCACTTGTATAAAGCCCATGCTGCAGACCCAGAAACTATTTCTCAGGGCCCAAAAGGTGTTGCAGCTGCCACTGCCAAAAACCCCCTACCCTCTGAAAGAGAGTCAAGAGCATTAGAGAGATGGGGAAAAAAGGTTTATACATCTGCTACTCTTTCTGCCAGGGCTTTAAACTGTCAATTCCATATGATACAGTACCAGGAATTTTTGTTAGATCAGCTGAATAAAAAGCTTTCCTCTCCTGAACCTTTAGACCGTAAGTCCCTTCAGGATTTGGTACACAACTCTCAGCAGGTCAGTAATCATTTCTTAAAATGTGGCTATGATGCACTGGAGGCTTCATTTAGATCAGCTATGACTGGAGCAGTAATTCAATGGCATGCCTGGCTAAAAGAGCAATCCTTGCCAGACCATGTCAAGGCTAAACTCCTAGATGCTCCAATGGAGAAACAGTTTATTTGGCTCCCCTGCACAAGAGATTTTAAAGAAAGTGGAAGAAAAAGCACAATCTGTGCAAACAGTAAAGGATTTTCTGCAGGTCCAACCTCCGAGGTTCAGCAGAAACTGGCCTTCCAAGAATTGGTCCTTTCCAGACACCTCCAGAACACAGAGAGGCAGGAATAGACGCCTGAGAGGCAGAGGTCAATCAAAGGGTGCCTACAGGGGTCGACAGTGGCAATCTGCCAACCGGAGGAGTACTGCCACAGCTGCAACTACAACCACTTCCACTGGACAGACACAATGACTTGGCTCTGATTCCGCCTACCAGGGAACAACTGGAAGCTCCCTTGGGCGGAAAGTTGGCTTTATTTTCAAACAACTGGCATTGCATTACAAAAGACAAATGGACATTGCAAACAATAGACAAAGGATACAGGTTTCACTTCCACACTTTACCAAAAAAGAGCGGAATGCCAAACCTTCCACCAAACCAGAAGCCAGAGGCTCTAAGACAAATCAAAAATTTACTCCAGATGAAAGCAATAGAAAGGGTACTATCTATGGAACAAGGCCAGGGATTTTACTCCAGACTATTCCTTGTACCAAGAAAAGAAACCCAATGGAGGCCTATTCTCGACTTGTCCGCACTAAACACATATCTCATTGTGCCAAAATTCAAAATGCTGACCCTACAGCAACTTCTTCCCATGTTGGGCAAGGAGTCTTGGCTGGTGACTCTAGATCTCAAGGAGGCATACCTGCACGTCCCTATACGACCAGATTGCAGAAGACACCTCAGATTTCTTGCAGGATCAGAGCATTATCAATTCTCAGCATTGCCCTTTGGCTTATCTACTGCGCCCAGAGTATTCACGAAATGCCTGGCATCAGTAATTGCACATTGCAGGCTTCAGGGAATTCAAATCTACCCATACCTGGACGACTGCCTAATACAAGCGGACAACAAGACAAAACTAATAAAGGATTTGGCCTATGTCATACACCTGTTACAGGCCTTGGGATACCCAGTCAACATCCAGAGGTCAAGACTAGTGCCATCCCAAAGGATAACATTTTTGGGTGCGGATCTGGACACAATAACTCAGATGGCTTTTCTCACAGAAGAAAAACAAAAGCAACTCCCAGTCTACTTCATGGCTTTGACAAGACAAACCCAGCTTACTGCAAGGAAAGTCCTGCAGGCCCTGGGTTACATGGCATCCTGCATAATCTTGATCCCGCATGCCAGGCTGCATATGAGGAAATTACAATGGTACCTAAGGAATGTATGGTCTCAACACAGGCACAGTCTAGAAACCATGATACCAATCATTCCATGCCTGAAAAAAGAATTCCTGTGGTGGGCTCAGGCCTGCCAGACCAACAGAGGGTTGCTTTCAACAAACCACAACCAAGGCAGACCATCACCACGGACGCCTCAGACCTAGGATGGGGAGCACACATGGAAGACAAGTGCATGCAAGGCCTATGGTCTCAAGACCAGCTGAATTTACACATAAATCTAAAGGAGATGCTGGCAGTGAAGCATGCAATCGAGGCATTCAAATCATTCCTCCAGCAAGGACATCTGCTGATAAGGACAGACAATACCACAGTCATGTGGTACATCAACAAACAGGGAGGCACGCACTCCTACCCTCTATGCCGGATGGCAATGGACCTGTGGAACCTAGGCCTGAATCTCAACATCCAACTGCAGGCCAAATTCATACCAGAAAAGGAAAATTCACTAGCAGACAGCTTAAGCAGAACTACCACGGATGCTCACGAATGGATGCTGCGTCCAGACATCTTCAAAATCATAACAAACAAATGGGGAATGCCAGAGATAGACCTGTTCGCCTCCCCACTCAACCACCAACTGAAGAAATTCTGCTCAAGAGTATACCACCCACAAGCCTGGAGGGTGGACTCTCTCTCTTTCAGCTGGAAGGCCCTAACAGTGTATGCCTTTCCACCTCTCCCATTGATGTACAAAGTTCTACTGAAGATCAGGGAGGAACAGCCAGAGGTGATTCTGATAGCTCCACACTGGCCAAGGCAGCATTGGTATCCGCTACTGAGAAGCATGTCTCGGAAAAACTCATGGACTCTACCCCTATGGCCTTTACTTCTAACGCAGAACAACTACAAGACCCTGCATCCAAACTTGAAAACACTGCAGCTAACTGCCTGGAAAATTGTTTAAAACACAACCAAACTGTTTTATCTCAGAGTGTCAAGGACATTATCCTGGAGGCTCGCAGACCCTCCACAAGAATAACATACTCAGCTAAATGGAAGAGATTCCTCATTTGGAGTGCATCAAAGGGTACAAATGTTACACTGGCAAACCTAGCACACATCCTAGAATACTTAGCAGAACTGTTCCACACCGGCCTGTCCTATTCTTCCATTAAGATTCATGTTTCAGCAATTTCAGCAGAGTACAACATGGATCCTCCTATCTTCTCTCACCCTCTCCTCAGACAATTTCTAAGAGGGATAAAAAATTTAAAACCTCCAAGTAAACCACCTCTACCTGCATGGGATCTCAATTTTGTGCTGGAAAAATTAACTCTACCCCCTTTTGAACCAGCAGCATCAGCAGACTTACAGTTCTTATCTTGGAAAACTGCTTTCCTTCTAGCAATCACTTCATCAAGAAGAGTATCCGAGTTACAGGCACTAATGGCAGTGCAGCCTTTCCTTATTTTTCACCAGGATAGAGTGTCACTGAGAACCAATCCTACTTTCATGCCAAAGGTGGTATCCAGGGTATCCTTGAACCAAGCTATTCATTTGCCTACGTTCTTCCCTAACCCACAGAACAGGGGGGGAAAACTATTGCACACCTTGGATGTACACAGACAACTACGCTACTATCTGGACAGAACTAAAACCAGCAAAAAAACTGACCAACTTTTTGTAGCATATGCAACTGGGGTGCAAGGAAAAGCAATTTCCAAACGGACAATTTCAAAATGGATAGGAAATTGCATTCAATTCTGCTACTCTTTTCATGGAAAGACAACTCCTGAAAATATCAGGCCTCACTCCACAAGAGCCACAGCCACCACTACAGCTTTCCTACGAGGAGTGGCTACCAAGGACATTTTAGAAGCTGCTACTTGGAGCTCCGTGCATACATTTGCCAAGCATTACAATCTACCTTTATACTCCAGATCCCGAGCAGGTTTTGCAACTGCAGTTTTCCAGGGGATCTTAACTACACCATCATTACCTTAGTACCTCCTCCCCCAGTTTGGCTATGGTATTCTACCCATATGTTATGACTGCAGATGCATCCTTGAAGGACATAGTACAGTTTTGTACCTACCATAAATGTAGATGTCCGATAGGTATGCATCTGCAGTCAGGATTACCCACCCTCCATCCCCTCTGTGGTATTCCTAGGGTGCTTACCCCTCTTTTAGCTAGCTGGGGGAATCTATTATGGTGTATTTGTTTGTATGTATATATGTATATATATATTTTGTTTGCTACTGTTTGGAATTTTCAACATTTATCCAAATTTAGCCTTCCTAGAGGGCACCTGGCATCTGGGGCAAGAAACACTGAGGAAAATGGCGTTGGCTGATGCCTTTATACCCCAGAAGCTCTGACGTCGGGGAAAGTGCGACATCAGCCGAGGCCAGACCCAGACTTTGGAATCCGGCCGACCGAAGGGCTGCCTGAGGCAGGACAACCCATATGTTATGACTGCAGATGCATACCTATCAGACATCTACATTTATACCAAAAAAACAGAAAACAAACGAGCGAACAAAGCTCCAGTCCACCAAGAACACAAGCCCAAAAGTTCCTTAACGCGTTTTTATTATTTTGCACAAGTAAAAAGCAGCGTTTTCGCCACAAACACAGTGTGGCTTCTTCAGAGGAGTTTTTTAAAAGAATACAAAAAGTACCTCCCTTTTTATAGGAGTTGCTAATTACTTAATTAGTAAGCTTAATTAAAAAAGTTTAGTTAAAAAGACAGACACAATAACCTCGCCTGCTGTTACATTTACCCTTAAAGTTGCATTCAAAGTGCAATAAACAGTTGTTTTGCACATCAAAAAGCATTTGTTATGCACTCTAAACGTAATAAAACATGTAAATAATCTAAAACAAAAAATATATAATGACAATGTATCAAAAAAATATATATAATATAACAAATAAAAAGTATGGAAATATTTCTAAAGGGACAACACAATTCACTCTAGCTAACTTCAGGCAATAAAAACCCTTTTGTGATGCAATAAAGGAATTCAAATAACTAAAAATTAGGAATTACAAAAATCTAACTGCACAGACTTACTCTGCCTAGAATGCAATCTTATAATGTATCTGACTAACTAGTTCATATACATTAAAAATACTTAAAAATAGAAAATGTAAATACTGACTATACACAAAATAATTTATATTAAAGGCTTTTTTGTGTAAAAACGGGCAGTACTGACAATACTAGAAGCTGGCAAGCCAAATAGGTAAGTATTCATTAAGAGACATTTTCAATTTACTGAATGTCATCTCAGGTATGCTTTATACTTTAACACTGGGGCTATATTACAACTTTCATTTAGCCCCGGTGTATTAAAAGAATCTAATTTTAGCTGCCACAACAATTCACGTATTTCAAGTAAAATAGAAGTAGGACCACCCCTAATAGAGGGAGCCACATGGTCAATGCCCATAAACGAAAATGCATGGCCCGGGTTATTAAATACATGCTTAGCCAGTGCATTTTCATATTTGTTATTTTTGATTGCATAATGGTGCTGGTATATGCGCTCCTTAAACTTTCTATCCGTCTTACCGACGTAGAAAGCAGGACAGCATGTGCAAAAGGCCAGGTAGATTATAGATTTCGTATCACAACAAATCCTACACTTAATAAGATATTTCCTATCTGAAACCTCAAATGAGGTACCTGACTTGATGAGATTACACCAATTGCACATACCACAAGGGAATGACCCCTTAATCCTATTAAAGGAGTCACCTAAAGAAACGCATTGTAATAAGTCCTTCATATTCCTCCCTCTCCTGATTGTGTTGTCCCTTTAGAAATATTTCCATACTTTTTATTTGTTATATTATATATATTTTTTTGATACATTGTCATTATATATTTTTTGTTTTAGATTATTTACATGTTTTATTACGTTTAGAGTGCATAACAAATGCTTTTTGATGTGCAAAACAACTGTTTATTGCACTTTGAATGCAACTTTAAGGGTAAATGTAACAGCAGGCGAGGTTATTGTGTCTGTCTTTTTAACTAAGCTTTTTTAATTAAGCTTACTAATTAAGTAATTAGCAACTCCTATAAAAAGGGAGGTACTTTTTGTATTCTTTTAAAAAACTCCTCTGAAGAAGCCACACTGTGTTTGTGGCGAAAACGCTGCTTTTTACTTGTGCAAAATAATAAAAACGAGTTAAGGAACTTTTGGGCTTGTGTTCTTGGTGGACTGGACATCTACATTTATGGTAGGTACAAAACTGTACTATTTGACTCCTTTTTGGCCTGTTCCTCAAAATTTTAATTTTCTGGATTTTTTTGTGGCAAATCAGCTAGGGTTGAATTCACTAAATAATGATAGGCATTTGAGTTTCAGATTTCATATACTTCTGAAAATGCATGGTAGCACAAGACCTTTAATTCTAGCAAAGTTTTAAGTTTACAAAAGCAGTATTTAAAATTTGCCCTGATTTTTGGGGCTTTGTATAGATTTTTTGTGCCAAGAGGTTGAGAGCTATGACTGACTGGCATTTAGTATCAGTGTTGTTAAAGTATGACAAGTCTCTGTACTTCATCAAGGTAGATAGTCCTACAGAGGTACACAGAGAGACCCATACTGACTCCCAGACAAGCAGAGACACAAGACAAAGACAACAGTACAGCAAGGCTGAACAGAGACATCCACACAGACTCCCTCACACAGGACTGTGGCATACAAGACAGACGGCTACACAGACTCTTGCACACTGGACAGAACACACACCCATGATAAAGACAGCACTACAGCAAGACTGAATACCTACACAGGCTCCCATACACAGGACAGAGAGGCACAAGACCAGGACAAAACTGCTGCAATACTAAACAGAGACCCACACAAGAAGAAGTCAGCCCTCCTGCAGGACAGAACTGAGACGCCACACACAGACTCCCACAGAAGATGATGACAGCACTATGGCAAGACTGAAACACACAAGCAGCATTAGATAAACTGACCCCATCACACAAGACAAACAGTTACTGACATGCAGAACAGTCACACTGCAGAGGCATACATGACAGCCATGGGACAGACATAGAAAAGACTACAGACACAAGACATAAAAGGGAAAGCCATGGGAATTACTGAGCCTGTGAGAGACAGACTCAAACCCAAAGAAACTCAAGAGAAAACCATGAGGATTACGGAGCCTGAGGCAGACAGACTGAAACCCAAAGAAACACAAGGCATACAGGAGAAAGCCATGGGGATTACTGAGCCTTAGGGAGACAAACTCAAACCCAAAGAAACACAAGAGAAAGCCATGGGGATTACTGAGCCTAAGGCAGACAGACTGAAACCCAAACAAACAAGGCATACAGGAGAAAGCCATGGGGGATTACGGAGATTGAGGTAGACAGACTCAAACCCAAAGAGAAACAGGTGAAGTCAAGACCACCAAAATGTCATTTATCTTCAGTGTGCATTTAGCTCCTCAGCTTTTTTGATTGCTACCACTTTTAGTGCCATGAGCAATTTGTTCTTCCTGTGCTTCTGTCCTGACCTCACGATGAGTCCTGCTGCTCCCAACTATCTTGGCCTCATGAAGAGTCCTGCCGCTCCCAGCTGTCTCGGCCTCGTGAAGAGTCCTGCCACTCCCAACTGTCCTGGTCTCACGACAAGTCCTGCCGCACCCAACTGTCTTGGCCACAACAAATCCTGCTAGTTTCATCCTCCCTGTACTACGTGGTTCTACCTGCTGGAGTAAGCAAAAAAAAAATCAGTGAATACACAGCATAGTATACAAGCCAGGCTAAGGCGCTACCTGAAATTTACTGCCATGCAGCATTATAAAAGATTACTGGAAATGAAATATGAGCCTGTACCTAGAGTTTTACTGGTGTCTTATGAATTTTTTTCTGGACAAAGTCTTCAATGAGGCTGCCATGTGATAAACCTTGTTCCACTTCATGCTCAGTTGAGAACACAGCTAAGCCAGAAAGTCTCTCCTGACTAATTGACACACATAAGTATGTCTTTATGAGTTTCAGTTTAGAAAAGCTGCATTCTGCAGTATCCACTGCAACAGGTGCAGTTAAATAAATGCACAGTGAAACACAAGTATTTCTATAGATGTCTTACAGGTAGTTGTGAATGAGGAAGGTGATGATTCATTATTAATCATTCGAGAAAGACTTTTCAGACCATGTCCAAAGTCACAGTCATCAATGTCACAGTGGCCACTTATCCTGTTAATCAGTTGTTCTTTCAGAGCCTTGCACTGTTATATCAATGTGTCTTCCATAACTTCACTGAAGGCTTTAATATCTGATAAAAATCCAAATGTCTTATCAAACTGAAAGCTGCTCAGACTGGTCATTAAGTGACTATATTGTCGTGTCCAGCAGCACATTGAAGAACTCTACACGTAGTTTTACCACTGGCTCCTGTACAGTCTCATCCTCGCCTTCATAGTCAAAGAAAGCGCTTTACTTTCCTCTGCCTCTTTTCCTGAAATGTGGTGCCAACATCCAGTTTCTCTGTCATCTTGGAGGCTTCACCGATGGCATGTTGAAATCCTGTGTCTCTGTAATTCTTCTGGAGGTCCGTAGTTGTCGCCAGCACTTTGACACATGTAGAAATATAGACCGATGGACTCAGCAGAACTTTGCTTGCATGATTTACCTCTATCAGCACATCATACCAAACCACTAAACATGCATTGAATTTGATAGGACATAAGTTCCGAGCACAGTTCCCTTGCTTGTTGATATTTTGTGGCATCACTTGTACATAAAGCTTCACCTGTGTCCTGTAATGCTTCCATGACTCCCTTCAAAGAAAATCATAGTGCCTTGACAGAGTGTATCCTGCATTCCCAGTGAGTGTCAGTAGCTTCACAGCGACATTTATGTGTCATTTCAAGATCTGCCATCAGCTCATTGATGCTGAACAGAATACGTAAATGTTCTGCAGACATTCAAAGAACGACACTGCCTGAAGTGATGAATGTGCTCCATCACTAACTATAAGATTTATATTATGGCAGGCACACAGCACATAAAGATCCCTTAAATTCATCTGTTTTATCTGGGCCTACACTCCAGCTCATTTCCACTTCTTGTTGCTGCCATTGTTGTATCCTTGTCCTCGACAGTCATTAATGTCCAGCTGATGATTTTGCAGAGTCTGAAGAAGTGCTTGTGTAAGTCCTGTTATGGTTTTATCATTCGCAGGCACAAATCCCAGAAAATGGTCAGTCCTTGAAATGTCCACATACCTAACTACTGCAGTCATTTGCTCTAGATTGCTGATGTCTGGAGGCAATCAAGAATCACAGAAAAGTATCTAGCATCCTTCACTTTCCTACAATGGTCCTTAAAGTAGCATTTCCAATCAGCTGGATAATTTCATTCTTTATGTCCTTCCCAAGATAATGGTCCATTACTTCTTTATTCCTAATACTACTCAAATGTTCAGTTATAACGGAATCAAACTGTGACAAAAGCTACACTTGGCCCAAGAAACTGCCATTGCTTTATGTGTACAGTGCATCACTCGTACCATGGAATGCCATGATGTTCTTCGTGTTTCACTGTTGCAGTCATCACTTGTGGGGTTATCCCCGCTGGGTAGCTTTCGGCCGGCCCGAATACCAGAGTAAAGGGTTTCCCTCCTGCATTGGCTGTCTGGTGTCATGTCTGAAACTGACGTTGGGGTCATCAGGGCTATAAAATGAGGCAGCTGACGCCATTACATCAGTTTTTCTTGCCATGGAGCCTGAAGCAGAAGCAGTTTGCAAGTGCATCTGTTGGCTGTTGCCAGAGTGAAGGGAGTAACTGTCTAAAGTTAAGTACACCATTGAGGAACCATTTCTTGTATTTAACCAATGTCAGAGAAAGTTAATTATCTCCATTGTGGAAAACAGATCCCACACCGAGACTTTCATACCCTGTACATCACCTGTCTATGCCCAGACCACGACGTCCCCGGATGTCTGTTCTGTGCTGTGTTTAATGCTAGTACTATTAGGAGAAGTGCTGAAATTGTAGCTAGACACTTCAGCAAGAGTATTTCTCACTGCAAAATGATGTCAGTCAGTCAGGCTGCTGTTGAATTTCCAAAAAAGAAAAAAGATAAGGAAAAGGATAGGCCTCAGAGAGTGAGGCTGTCTGAGGATTCTGATCTGAAGTCAGCTAGCCTTCCAAACATTAGGGTAGCTGAACTCAGTGAGGCGCCTTCACAGCCCCTGATGCCAGCCTAGGATCCGTCACAGGCCTCTACTGAGACCCTTTTGGAGTCCGGTACGCCACCGGGTCGATCTTCTCCTGCTGGTATGTTAGCCTTCAGTCCTGCGGTTGGGTCCGGAGCCGCTTCGCAGGCACCAGGTTCCGTAGAGACTGTACCAACGACTGACACCAGGCAGGGATTGATGACCAAGCCGCCGGTTAAACGAACCTTGCAGAAGGCCATTGAATGCACGAGACCCAAGACCAGGACTACCCCTAAAAAGACCCCATCCTAAGGGCCCAGCCACCGACTTCCTTCCACCCAGCCTGCCGCACAGTCGCAGCAGCTGCTCAGAATGGCAGAGGATTTAATCACTCTGATAAGAGGAAGCCAGCCTACCCAAGCCACTCCAGCCAACAGGAAGAGGAACATTTCTCCTGAGGCTATTTCTGACCAGGAGTCAGAAGGGTCTGAACTAGAAGAGTCGGATACTGAAGAGCAGCCTTTTGCAGCATTTGAGGATTTTGATGCTGAGGACCCTATGCTTCTGCCTCCCCACCTGAGGACTTCTCTTTTGGGGAAACTTTAAATTCCCTCAGGGAACATTTTCTCTGGGAGTCACAGGATTACCCTCAGTCAAAGAAGAGACTGAGAGAGTTCCTTGACCTGCCACAGCACAAACTTCTGGCCATTCTCCCAATCCTGGATGTGGTGGAGGACGTCTTCTTGGAATCTGGACTCACCCCAGACTCTCTGCCCCCTGCCCCAATGAAGGCAGAGAGATATTATAGGGTGCAAGACACCCACAAGTATCTTTTTAAAACCCTGCAGCTGACCCAGAGGTCATTACTCAGGCTGCTAAGGGGGCTAGGGCTAGCTCCTCAAAAAAGAACACATCCCAACTGATAAAGAAAGCAGACCCTTAGACAGACTAGGAAAGAAGGTCTACACTTCGACTGCCTTAGCCATTAGAGCTCTGAATTGTCAGTTTTATATGCTCAAATACCAACAAAATGTGCTGGAATTATTAAAACAAAAAAATGTCCACCCTTCCAGATAGCAGTACAACAATGGAACTAGTGGATCTTGTACTTTCTAGCTCCCAGGTAGCCAAGCATTGTGGGTTTGATGCCTTAGAAGCTTCTAGCAGGGCTGCAGTATCTGGCTCAGTGATCAGAAGGTATGCCTGGTTAAGAGAACAACCATTGCCTGACCAGGTAAAGTCCAAGTTATTAGATGCCCCTCTGGACAAGAACCAGCTGTTCGGACCTAAAGCTGAAGAGGTTATTAAGGAAATGGAAGATGAGGCCAAGTTTATGCAGACTGTGAAGGATTATTTGCAGGTACAGCCTCCCAGGTTCATTAGGAACTTCCCCACAAAGCATTGGTCCTTTCCTACCCAAACAACACCTGTGAGGAGGAAGGAGCGCAGGGACAGGTCTTCTAGGCAACAGTTACATAGCCAACAAAGATCCAGACAATGGATCACTGCAGTGGCTGGGCAAGGAAGTTCTAAGCCCACTTCCTTCTCCAAGGACTCGCATTGACTCTCTGCCCTACCATCCCCCCAGAGAGACTAGGAGGAAGACTTTCCCTCTTCTTAGAGAATTGGCAGGCCATCACCTCAGATCTATGGGTCCCAAACATTATTACCAGTGGGTACAGATTCTCTTTCAAGGAAAACCCCAGATATTCAGGTTTCCCAGATGTACCAGCAAGTCAGAGGCAATCCACCATTTCCAAAAGCTTTGTGCCCAAGGAGCTGTGGAACCTGTACCAAAGGAACAGTCCAGAAAAGGGTTCTATTTCTGACTGTTCCTGGTATCCAGAAAGGAGGGCACCTGGCACCCTATGCTCGACCTATCCACTCTGAATCTGTCCCTCCTTGTCCCAGAATTCAAAATGCTGACCCCACACAACCTTTTGCCAATGCTGATACCATATGCTTGGCTAGTGACCGTAGATCTGAAGGATGCCTACCTCCATATCCCCATAAGGAAGTCCTGGAGGAGTTTCCTGCACTTCAGAGCAGGGCAAAAACACTTTCGGATGTTCTTCGTGTTTCACTGTTGCAGTCATTACATTTGGGTAATCTGCTTGCAGGTTGCCCTCAGTCAGCCTGATTAACAAAGTCTTGGGTCCTGCATCGGTTGCTGTCCCTTCTTCCATGACGTCAGGTCATCAGGGGTATAAAACATGCAGCCGACGCCATTATATCAGTCTTTCTTGCTGTGCGGTGCCCGAAGCAGAAGCAGTTCGCAAGTGCCAGTCGGCTGACTCCTGAAATTTTCGTTTTCGAGTTTCAGAACCGAAGTCTTCAACTAAAGCTAAGTACCCCATTGGGGAAACTTTTCCTTGCTCCTTACTGATGTCAGTAAAAGTTAATAATTGCATTACTTGTCGAAAGCAAATACCTCATAAAGATTTTCATTCGTACTGTATTCCTTGCCTAGGCCCTGACCATGACGTACCTTGCTGTCAGTTTTGTGCTTTATTTAATCAGCGCACTATCCGTCGTCTGTATATTTTTGCCTCTAAATATTTCGGTTCTCGGTTTAATTATCCAGAAATGTCATTGGTTAGCCATCTGACTACTGGGATTCCAAAAAAACACAGAGAGAAAGACAGAGACAGGCCGCCGAAGTCCAAAACTGCGAATGACACTTCTCCTAAGCCAGTCGCCAGTTCGCCGGTACTCAGTGAGGCAGTTTCACAGCCCCTGATACCCACTACTTCTGATTCGCAGGCCTCTACTGAGACCCATTCAGAGTCCAGTATGTTGCAAGATGCTTCAACTATTGAACCCGCGGATGTCTCTACCTTGGATGAGTCCGGAGCCTGTGTGCAGGCACAGGCTTCTGTGGGTGTATTCAGGCCTATGGACTTGCATATTAAATCGAGACTCCTCCTTCATTACTTGGGCCTAAATCTCGATCCATGTCTAAAAAAAACGACGCCCAGGCCACATGCTCAGGCCTCTATGCCAAACAAATTATAAGAATGGTTGAAGATCTAATGACTCTAATCAGGGGTAGCCAACCCCCCCTTCTAAGAGGCCCAGGACTGAGGTTGATTATTAATCTTCTGATCAGGATTCTGTTTTTTCTTACTCTTCTAATAACCTGGATTTGTCCTTAACTACTTATGAGGATTCTGATGCAGAGGACTTTATTCCCTCTGCTTCCCCTCCTGTGGATTTTTCTTTTGGGGAAACCTTACATTCTCTAAGGGAGCATTTCCACTGGGAAAGACAGAATTATTCTGATTCAAAAAAGAGGCTTAGGGATTTCCTTCTCCTACCTCAGCATAGGCCTTTAGCTATTCCTCCTGTACTAGACATTGTTGATGATGCTTTCTCAGAATCTAGTTTGGCCCCTGATTCCCTGCCTCCTGCTCCCAGAAAACCTGACAGATACTACACAGTCCCGGAGTCCCACAAGTTCTTTTTCCAAAATCCTATTGCAGATCCAGAGACTATTTCACAGGGGCCCAAGGGCATTAAGGCTTCTACTGCTAAAAATCCTACTCCTTCTGATAGAGACTCCAGGGCACTGGATAGATGGGGTAAGAATGTTTACACTTCCACAACCTTGGCCATTAGGGCTTTAAACTGCCAGTTTCATATGTTAAAATATCAGCAACATGTGATTGGACTGCTTAAACAGAAAATGATGTTGATTCCTAACTGTGTGGAAAATAAAGAATTACAGGATTTAATGCATTCTGCCGAACAAGTTGGAAAACATACTTTGCAATGTGGTTTTGATTCATTGGACGCCTCTTGCAGTGCTTCTGTTACTGGGTCTGTGCTCAGAAGGCATGCTTGGCTTAAGGAGCAATCTTTGCCTGATCATGTTAAAGCTAAATTGTTGGATGCTCCATTAAATCAGGAATGCCTGTTTGGCAACAAGGCTGAGGAAGTTCTTAAAAAGATGGAAGATAAACCTAAATCTGCAAACTGTTAAAGATTTTTTACAAGTTCAGCCTCCTAGATTTAGTAGGCACTGGCCCGCTAAAAATTGGTCCTTTCCAGCCCCTTCCAGGTCTTCTCAAGCCAAACCCAGACACAGCAAAAACCCCAGGTTTCAGTCCCAGGGGACACGCAGAACTAAGCAGTGGGGGCCCTCCACTTCCAAGTCTGGGAATAATAAGACTCCCTCCTATGGTAAACTGTCTCAATGACTTCCTTTTAAAATTTCCAAGCACTTATCATCTGACTGCCCCTTTGGGGGGAAAGATTGCTCTTCATGCAAAGAATTGGGAACTCATTACTCAGGACAAATGGGTTTTAAATATACTGTCCCAGGAATACAGATTTCACTTCCACACGTTACCAACTCCAAGCCGTTAGCCGGATCTACCTCCAAATCAGTGGGCAGAGGCCCAAAAGTAAGTACTTTCTGTCTTAACCATGGGGGCTATTCAGCTGGTACCAGAAGAGGAAAAGGGACAAGGTTTCTACTCGAGACTTTTCCTGGTACCCAGGAAAGACAATTCATGGCGTCCTTTCCTGGACCTGTCTACTCTAAACACCTTTTGGAGATTCCAAAATTCAAGATGCTGACTCTTCACCAATTACTTCCTATGCTAGACGAAGATGCCTGGTTGGCAAGACTAGATTTAAAAGAAGCATACCTGCACATCCCAATCAGGGAATCTTGCAGAAGATACCTATGCTTCAAAGCAGGCTACACGCACCATCAGTTCTCTCCACTGCCCTTTGGCTTATCTACTGCGCCCAGGGTATTCACAAAGTGCCTAGCTCCAGTTACTGCATTTTGCAGGCAAATAAATATTCAAATATACCCATACCTGGATGATTGTCTAATTCAGGCAGAAAGCCAGGACATACTTTTGAATCATCTGGCCTTTGTAAAAAGGGATGTTCATTGTGTGACACTGCTGCAGTCATTATACTTGGGTTATCCTGCCGTCAGGCGGTTCCCTAGTCGGCCTGAGTTCCAAAGCCTTGGTCCGGTGTCAGTTGCTGTCGTCTCTTCCCTGACATCAGTGCACCAGGGGGATATAAGATGCAGCCGAAGCCATTTTCTTCAGTCTTACTTGCCGTGCGGTGCCCGAAACAGAACCAGTTCGCCAGTGCCGGTCGGCCGACTCCTGAGATTTTCATTCTGAATCCAGAACCAAAGTCTTCTAAAAAGCTAAGTACCCTTTTGGGGAAACTTTTTCTTGCCTCAGACTGATGTCAGTAAAAGTTAATAATTGTATTTCTTGTGGGAAGCAAATACCTCATAAGGATTTCCACTCCTACTGTATCCCATGCCTAGGCCCAGACCATGACGTCACTGGTTGTCGGTTTTGTGCTAGGTTTAACAAGTGCACTATTAAACGTCGGTTTGATTTTGCCTGGCATTATTTTGGCAGAAAATTTAATTACACCATGTCGTCGGAACTCCTGACGACCGGAATTCATAAAAAGCGCAAGGACAAGGACAGGCATCCGAGGCCCAAGACTGACTACTAGGCCTCTTCTAGGCCGGTCGCCGGTTCTCTGGTTTTCAGCGAGGCGCCTACGCAGCCCCTGACGACCGCTTCATTAGAACCACAGAGCACCTCCGACTCCCACGTGGAGCTGGCTGGGCCTTCGGACGCTCTTGCTATTCAGATTAATGAACTTAATCCTACAGAGGGAACCGAAGTAGCTGAACAATCCACAGCTTCAGAGGGTGTTTTCAGACCTACCCAGTTAACCGTTAAACCCTCTGTTAAGTCTAAGCCTCCCTTAAAAGCAAAGAAACAGACACAACAATCTCCAGGGCAGGCTTCCATGCCTAAGAAACAAATGCTAAAAATGGCCGAAGACCTAATCACCCTGATCAGAGGGTCCCAACCCCCTCCAGATAAAAGGCCCAGACAAGATGCAGACTATGAATCTTCAGACCAGGTGTCCATTTCCTCTGACTCATCCTCAGACCTAGGGTATTCCTTGCCCCCTTATGAGGATTTGGATGCTGAGGAATCAATTCCATCAGCCTCTCTGCCTGAGGACTATGCCTTTGGGGAGACCTTACATACCATGAGGGAGCATTTCCACTGGGAAGGCCAGGATTATTCAGAATCCAAGAAAAGGCTCAGAGACTTTCTCTCATTGCCTCAACATAGACCCCTTGCTATTCCGCCAGTGTTAGATATTGTGGATGATGTATATACTGAATCCAGCTTAAACCCTGACTCCTTACCACCAGCCCCAGTTAAGCCAGATAGATATTACAGAGTCCCTGACTCTCTCAAATTTCTATACAAAAGCCCTGTTGCTGACCCTGAAACTATTTCTCAGGGACCCAAAGGAATTAAGGCCTCTTCAGCTAAAAACTCAGTCCCCTTTGACAGAGATTCCAGAGCATTAGACAGATGGGGCAAGAAAGTTTATACATCTGCAACTTTAGCCATGAGAGCCTTGAATTGCCAGTTTCACATGCTAAAATATCAGCAATTTTTAATGTCTCAGTTGAAACAAAAGATGCTTCCAGATTCAGATCCTCCTAATTTGAAAGAAATGCAGGATTTATTGCATGCAGCTGAACAAGCGGGAAAACATACTTTGCAATGTGGTTTTGATTCCTTAGAGGCCTCCTGTAGAGCAGCAGTTACAGGCTCTGTCATTAGAAGGCATGCTTGGCTAAAAGAACATATGCTACCAGATCATGTTAAAGCCAAATTACTGGATGCACCTTTGCAGCGGGATGTGTTGTTTGGAGTTAAGGCAGAGGAGGTATTAAAAAAGATGGAGGATAAGGCAAAATCTATGCAAACGGTCAAAGATTTCTTACAGGTTCATCCTCCTCGTTTTAGCAGAATTTGGCTAACAAAAAACTGGTCCTTTCCAGTCACAGACCTCAAAGGGGCAGATATAGACGTCCAAGAGGTAGAGGTCAGACACAAGGCCCTTACAGACCTCAACAATGGGGTACACCAGGCCAGAAAGAAGGGGAAGACGGGCCTCAAACTTATAAAAAACAGTCTCAATGACTTCCCACTACAGCTGCCAAACAGCTCTCTCTTGGCAGCTCCCTTAGGAGGAAAACTGACTGTCTTCTATTGGCATTGCACCACCAAAGACAAATGGCTTCTCAACATCATATCTCAAGGTTACAGGTTCCACTTCCACACTCTTCCAAGGTTAAAAGGAATGCCAAATCTGCCTCCAAATCAATGGGCAGAGGCTCAAAAACAAATTATAGCACTCATGGACATGAGAGCTATTCAAAAGGTACTGCCACAAGAGCAAGGACAAGGATTTTACTCGAGACTCTTTCTGGTTCCCAGAAAGGACAAAGCCTGGAAACCCATTCTGGACCTTTCTTCTCTGAACACTTACCTGGATGTTCCGAAATTCAAAATGTTGACACTACAGCAGCTTCTTCCCATGCTGGGCAAGAAAGCTTGGCTCGTGACTTTGGACCTCAAAGAGGCATACCTGCATGTCCCTATCAGACAAAACTGCAGAAGATACCTCAGATTTCTAGCAGGTTCAATGCAGTATCAATTCTCTGCACTGCCCTTTGGCTTATCTACTGCGCCCAGGGTCTTCACAAAGTGCCTGGCACCAGTAATTGCATTTTGCAGGCAAAAAGGAATACAAATTTACCCATACCTGGACGACTGCCTAATCCAAGCAGAGAGCAAGGACATTCTTCTAAAGCATCTGGTGTACGTAAAAAAAAAAAGTTATTAAGTTGCCTGGGGTACACAGTAAATGAAAAGAAATCAAAACTAGTGCCCTCACAAAAGATAATATTCCTGGGTGCCAGCTTAAACACAATGGCCCAGATGGCTTATCTCACGCCAGACAAGCAACGACAACTGACTCAATATTTTCATTTAATGGCTACAAAGACCCAACTCCCTGCGAGAAAAATTCTGCAGGCTTTGGGCTACATGGCATCTTGCATACTACTAATTCCATATGCCAGACTGCATATGAGGAAACTACAATGGTACCTAAAGAGTGTATGGTCTCAACACTGTCAAAATTTGGAAACAGTTATACCACTAATTCCTTGCCTTCAACAGGAGTTTCAATGGTGGGCTCAAGCTTGTCACCTCAACAAGGGACAGCCTTTTACTCAACCTACAGCCAGGCAGACACTGACAACAGATGCATCGGATTATGCCTGGGGAGCACACATGGCAGGAAAATGTATTCAGGGCGAGTGGCCCGCAGAACAAAGACATCTCCACATCAATCAAAAAAAGATGCTAGCTGTACAAAATGCAATTATAGCTTTCAAGGACCTGCTACATCCAGGACAACTACCACTAAAGACCGAACACCACAGTTATGTGGTACATAAACAAGCAAGGGGGCACACACTCCTACCCCCTCTGCAGACAAGCCATGACCTTGTGGAACACCGCTTTAAACTACCAAGTTCATCTGCAGGCACAATTCCTACCAGGAGAGAAAAACATACTGGCAGACCTAAGCAGAAAGATCATGGATCCTCATGAATGGCAATTGAGTCCACAAATATTCAGAATGATAGCACAAAAATGGGGGAAACCAGACATAGATCTGTTTGCATCCCCAATGAACTGCCAACTACAGAAATTCTGCACAAGGAGCTACCGTCCACAAGCATGGAAAGTGGATGCCCTCTCATTCAGCTGGGAAAAACTACAATTATACGCTTTCCCTCCTTTACCTGTCCTTCCAAAGGTACTCATAAAAGCCAGGCAGGAAGAGCCAAAGATGATCCTGATTGCACCAGACTGGCCACGCCAGCACTGGTACCCAATCTTAAAGAACTTAGCACAAGAACCACCCTGGATTTTGCCTCAAATCCCACAGCTGCTGACACAACACAACAATCAGATACTTCACAGCCAGCTAAAGACCTTAAATCTAGCAGCATGGAAAATTCCTTAACCAAGCAAGCATTGCCTCTCTCCAAAGCTGTTATGGATGTCATTCTGGAGGCCAGAAGGCCTAGCACCAGGAAAGCCTACTCGGATAAATGGAAGAGATTCTGTGCACAGCCTTGACCCTCTTGTCCCAAACATTCCTCAGATACTTTAATACTTAACTGAGATGCTGGACAAGGGCCTCCTCTTCTCATCCATCAAGATTCATGCCTCAGCTATTTCTGCTCATTGCAACATGGATCCACCAATGTTTTCAAATCCTTTGCTCAAACAGTACCTCAGAGGGGCTAAAAACATGAGACCGCCCCGTAGAGCACCTACACCAACTTGGGACCTCAACTTTGTTTTGGAAAAATTAACTTTACCTCCTTTTGAGCCAGCTAACACAGCAGAATTAAAATACATCTCTTGGAAGACTGCTCTGCTACTGGCAATAACTTCAGCAAGAAGAGTTTCAGAATTACAGGCACTAATGGCAGTGGAACCTTTCCTCATCTTCCACCAGGACAGGGTGTCCTTAAGAACTAACCCTACGTTTATGCCAAAGGGTAGTATCAAGTGTGGCTCTAAACCAAACTATTCACTTGCCAACCTTTTATCCAAAATCACAGAACAAAGGGGAGAGACTACTACATTCCTTGGATATTCACAGACAGTTACGCTTCTACTTGGACAAAACCAAAGCTTTCAGAAAATCTGAGCAATTATTGGTAGCATATGCTGCAGGAGCACAGGGAAAAGCCATTTCAAAGCAGACTGTTTCAAAGTGGATAGCTCACTGTATACGTTTTTGCTATACACACCATGAGAAACCTGTACCTAGCAGCATTAGATCTCACTCCACCAGAGCAACAGCCACTTCAACTGCCTACCTCAGGGGAGTGCCTACCAAGGATATTTTAGAAGCAGCAACATGGAGTTCTGTACATACCTTCACCAAACATTACCATTTGCCTTTGTATTCCAAATCCAGAGCTGGCTTTGCCACTGCTGTGCTGCAGGGCCTTATAGCCACCCCGAATGCCTTATAGATCGATCCTCCCTACCTCAGCTTTGGGATTCCACCCAAGTGTAATGACTGCAGCAGTGTCACACGATGAACATAGTACAGTTTTGTACCTACCATAAATGTAGATGTTCGAGTGTAGACACTGCTGCAGTCCAGGTTACCCTACCTCCTTCCCCTCTTACTTTCTGGTACGTACCTAGGTCTTCTACCCTTATTTCCTAAAGGGAGTATTTGCTGGTAATTAAAAATGGTTGTTTGCTTTTCTATTATATATTTTCCTAGCAATTTGAAAGGCCTACCTATTTGGGGGCGCCTGACATCTGGGGCAAGAAAAAACTGAAGAAAATGGCGTCGGCTGCATCTTATATCCCCCTGGCGCACTGACGTCAGGGAAGAGGCGACAGCAACCGACGCCGGAGCAAGACTTTGGAACTCAGGCTGACTGGGGAACCACTTGACGGCAGGATAACCCAAGTGTAATGACTGCAGCAGTGTCTACACTCGAACATCTACATTTATGGTAGGTACAAAACTGTACTTTCTAACTTGTCTGGGGTACCTTTTGAGTTTCAGAACCAAAGTCTTCAACTAAAGCTAAGTACCCCGTTGGGGAAACTTTTTCTTGCTCCTTACCGATGTCAGTAAAAGTCAATAATTGCATTACTTGTGGTAAGCAAATACCTCACAAAGATTTTCATTTGTACCTAGGCTCTGACCACGACATATCTTGCTGTAGGTTTTGTGCCTTATTAAATCAGCGCACTATCCGTTGTGGGTATAGTTTCACCTCTAAATATTTTGGTTCTCCATTCAATTATCCAGAAATGTCGACGGTTAGCCATCCAACTACTGGTATTCTGAAAAAACGCAAAGATAAAGACAGAGACAGGCTGCCTAGGTCCGAAGCTGCCGACGACGTTTCTCCTAAGCTAGTCGCCGGTTCGCCGGTACTCAGTGAGGTGCTTTCGCAGCTCCTGATACCCACTACTTCTGATTCTCAGGCCTCTACTGAGACCTATTCGGAGTCCCATATGCCGCGAGATGCTTCAACTGTGGAACCTGCGGATGTCTTTACCTTGAATGGGTCTGGAGCTGCTGTGCAGGCACCGGCTTCTGAGGGTGTATTCAGGCCTACGGACTTGCATATTAAACCGACATCTCCTTCTTCATTTAGGCCTAAACCTTGAACCATGCCTAAGAAACCGACGCCCAGGCCACATGCTCAGACCTCTATACCTAAAAAACAAATGATAAGAATGGCTGAAGATCTTATAACTCTAATCAAGGGACGCCAACCACCCCCTTCTAAGAGACCTAGGACAGAAGTTGTTTATGAATCTTCTGACCAGGATTCTGATTTTTCTGATGATCTGGATTTACCCTTATCTACTTATGAGGATTCTGATGCAGAGGACTCTATTCCCTCTGCTTCCCCTCCAGAAGATTTTTCTTTTAGTGAAACCTTACAATACTCTTAAGGGAGCATTTCCACTGGGAAAGCCAGGATTTTTCTGATTCAAAAAAGAGTCTTAAGGATTTCTTACTCCTGCCTCAGCATAGGCCTTTAGCTATACCTCCTGTACTAGACATTGTTGATGATGCCTTTTTGGAATCTAGTTTGGCCCCTGATTCTTTGCCTCCTCCTCCCAGAAAACCTGACAGATATTACAGGGTTCCTGATTCACACAAGTTCCTTTTTAAAAATCCTATTGCGGTTCCAGACTGTTTCACAGGGACCCAAGGCTTCTACTGCTAAAAATCCTACTCCTTCTGATAGCGACTCCAGGGCGCTGGATAGATGGGGTAAGAAGGTTTACACTTCTGCAACCTTGGCCATTAGGGCTTTAAACTGCCAGTTTCATATGTTAAAGTATTACCATGTTATTTGATTGCTTAAACAGAAAATGATGTTGCTTCCTGACTGTGCTGAAAGCAAAGAATTACAGGATTTAATGCATTCTGCTGATAAAGTTGGAAAACATACTTTGCAGTGTGGATTTGATTCATTAGAGGCCTCTTGCAGGGCTGCTGTTACTGGGTCTGTGCTCAGAAAGCATGCTTGGCTTAAGGAGAAATCTTTGCCTGAAAGCTAAACTGTTGGATGCTCCCTTAAATTAGGACTGCCTGTTTGGCAACAAAGCTGAGGAAGTTCTTAAAAAGATGGAAGATAAAGCTAAATCTATGCAAACTGTTAAAGATTTCTTACAAGTTCAGCCTCTCAAGATTTAGTAGGCATTGGCCCTCTAAGAATTGGTCCTTTCCAGCCCCTTCCAGGTCTTCTCAATCCAAACCCAGACACAGCAGAAACCCCAGGTTTCAGTCCTAGGGGATGCACAAGACTAAGCAGTAGGGGGTTTCCGCATCCAAATCTGGGAGTAGTAAGACTCTCCCCATGGAAAACTGTCTCAATGACTTGCTTTTAAAACTTCCAAGCACTTCCCAACTGAATGCTCCTTTAGGCGGAAAGATTGGTCTGCAGGCAAAAAACTGGGAACTCATTACCCAGGACAAATTGGTTTTAAATGTAGTGTTCCAAGGATACAGATTTCACTTCCACACGTTACCAACACCAAGCGGGTGGCCAGATCTACCCCCAAATCAGCGAGCAGAGGCCCAAAATCAAGTACTCTCCCTCTTAAGCATGAGGACTATTCATTTGGTACTAGATGAGGAAAAGGGACAAGGTTTCTATTCGAGTCTTTTCCTGGTACCCAGCAAAGACGATTCTTGGCATCCTATCCTGGACCTTTCTACTCTAAACACCTTTCTGGTAATTCCAAAATTCAAGATGCTGGCTCTTCACCAGCTGCTTCCTATGCTAGGCAAGGATGCCTGGTTGGCAACACTAGACTTAAAAGAAGCATACCTGCACATCCCTATCAGGGAGTCTTGCAGAAGATACCTAGGCTTCAAAGCAGGCTACATGCACCATCAGTTCTCTGCACTGCCCTTTGGCTTACCTACTGCACCCAGGGTATTCACAAAGTGCCTAGCTCCAGTCTTTGCATTTTGCAGGCAAAGAAATATCCAAATATGCCCATACCTGGACGACTGTGTAATTCAGGCAGAAAACCAGGACATACTTTTGAATCATCTGTCTTTTGTTCAAAGGGTGCTGACTTGTCTGGGGTACACCATAAATGAAAATAAATCACACCTGGTACCCTGTCAACAAATTATATTCCTGGGAGCAAGCTTGAATACACCTTCCCAAATAGCTTTCCTCACGCCAGAGAAACAGATTCATTTGACAACCTACTTCAAACAAGTGGCCACAAAAACCCAGCTATGTGCAAGGCAAAAAATACTGCAAGCCTTGGGGTTCATGACCTCCTGCATTCTTCTAATTCCATATGTAAGGCTGCATATCAGGAAACTACAATGGTATCTCAAAAGCCTATGGTGCCAACATTCTCAGGATCTAGAAGCAATGATTCCTGTCATACCTTGCCTAAGCCTAGAGTTCCTCTGGTGGGCAGAGGCCTGCCACCAAAACGTGGGACTACTATTCACACCACCCCCTGCCACCCAAACCGTAACAACAGATGCATCAGATTATGCATGGGGGGACTCACCTGGCAGGGAAGTGCATTCAGGGCAAATGGAACCCAAGTCAAAAGCACCTGCATATCAATCAAAAAGAAATGTTAGCTGTACAGAATGCTTTGACAGCCTTCAAGGACCACATTCTTCCAGGACAACTAATGGTAAAGACGGACAACACCATTGTTATGTGGTACATAAACAAGCAGGGGGTACACATTCTTACCCCCTCTGCAGACTAGCCATGGCATTGTGGAACACAGCCTTGAGCTATCAAGTGTACCTACAAGCTCATTTCCTGCCAGGAAGATTAAATACACTGGCAGACGGACTAAGCAGAAACCTCATGGACCCACACGAGTGGAAACTGGAACCAAGGATTTTCAACATGTTGACAAGCAAATGGGGGAGCCCAGATATAGACCTGTTTGCTTCTCCCCAGAACTACCAATTGGACAAATTTTGCACAAGGACTCCCCACAAGCTAGCTTGGAAAGTGGATGTTCTGTCCTTCAGCTGGAAAATCTTATCAGTTTATGCCTTTCCTCCTCTGCCTCTGCTCTCCAAAGTGCTACTAAAGATCAAACAGGACAAGCCAAGGGTGATTTTAATTGCACCAGACTGGCCACTCCAACACTGGTACCCCCTATTGCGCAGTGTGTCACGCTTGGCCCCATGACACCTGCCTCAGACTCCTTCCCTGTTGTCTCAGCAGGAGAATCAGATTCTGCACCCTCAGCTGCAAACCCTGAACCTAGCAGCCTGGCTAATTACCTAATCTCTCCTTTACCATCCCTCAGTAAATCAGTGATGGATATCATTTTAGAAGCAAGGAGGTCTAGTACTAGAAAACCTTATGCTGCAAAATGGAAAAGATTCTGTGCCTGGAACCAATCTCAAGGGATGAGCGCAGCAGTGCCCAATTTACTTCAGATTCTACAATACTTGACTGAGATGCTTCATAAGGGCGTGTCCTTTTCCTCCTCCAAAATTCATGCCTCAGCCATTTCAGCTCATTATAACACAGAGCCTCCCCTCTTCTCTCATCCACTGCTCAAGCAGTTCCTTAGAGTGGCCAAAAATTTAAGGCCACTGAGGAGAGCTCCAACTCCAGCCTGGGACCTTAACTTTGTCTTGGAGAAACTCACTTTTCCTCCTTTCGAGCCAACTGCTACTGCAGATTTAAAATTCCTTTCTTGGAAAACAGCTTTCCTTTTCGCAATCATTTCAGCAAGAAGGTATCTGAATTACAGGCCCTTATGGCATTGGAGCCTTTCATCATCTTTCATGTGGACAGGGTGTCCATCAGAACAAATCCCTCCTTCATGTCCAAGGTGGTATCCAGTGTGGCTCTTAATCAGTCCATTCTTTTGCCAACCTTCTTTCCTAACCCACAGTACAAAGGGAAATGGATACTGCACTCCTTAGATGTGCACAGACAACTTAGATTCCACTTGGATAGGACTAAACCTCAAAGGAAATCTGAACAACTGCTGGTGGCATTTGCTGCAGGGACAGAGGGGAAAGCTATTTCAAAGCAAACCATTTCAAAATGGATAGGCAACTGCATTCATTTCTGCTATAAGCACCATGGAAAACCTATCCCACAGGGCATCAGACCCCATTTAACCAGGTCTGCATCTACCTCTACAGCCTTTCTCAGAGGCGTCCCTACCAGGGACATCCTAGAAGCTGCTACCTGGAGTTCTGTACATACTTTTACCAAGTATTATCATTTGCCAATTTTCTCTAAATCCAGAGCTGACTTTGCCACTGCAGTCTTGCAGGGCCTTAAACCTTGTCCTAATTCTATTTAAATTCCTCCTCCCAACCCTAGCTTTGGGAATCTACCCAAATGTAATGCTTGCAACAGTGAAACACGAAGAACATAGTACAGTTGTGTACACTTACCATAAATGTAGATGTTAGAGTGTATTCACTGTTGCAGTCCTGGTTACCCTCCCTCCAGCCCGCTTTCTTCTTTTGGCTATACCTCTACTTTCCCTTACTATGCTCAAAAGCTTTATGGTGTATTTGCTTTTTTGTTGGAGGTATATCCTTGTATTTATAGATTTAATTGCTTCCCATTAGGGGAGCACCTGACATCTGGGGCAAGAAAAACTGATGTAATGGCATCGGTTGCATGTTTTATACACCTGACGACCTGACGTCATGGAAGAAGGGACAGCAACAGACGCAGGACCCAAGACTTTGTTAATCAGGCCGACTGAGGGCTACTGCAAGCAGATAACCCAAATGTAATGACTGCAACAATGAATACACTCGAACATCTACATTTATGGTAAGTGTACACAACTGTACTTTTCCCTCCCAACCCATCCCCTTTTTCTCTTTCTTGAGGGTTCCTACCTATTAGGGGCAAGAAAAACTGACATAATGGCGTCAGCTGCCTCATTTTACAGCCCTGATGACACCAGACAGCTAACACAGGAGGGAAACCCTTTACTTTGGTATTTGGGCAAGCAGAGGGCTACCCAGTAGGGATAACCCCACAAGTGATAGCTGCAACAGTGAATACACTCAAACATCTACATTTATGGTAAGTGTACACAACTGTACTTTCCATTCCACCAGGTAATGGACAATAGCTATAACACACCACACCAGTGAGTTATCTGTTTTTCAACCACTGCTTGTCTCTTGTCCTACATAGCCTGCCCATTCTTTACTCTATTGTCCAGTTCCTTGCACTTCAGCATGCATGCTCTGGTGCTCTGACATGGCTGTGTAAATCTTTGGACAGATGATTAGAATGTCCAAATAATTTGCAAGCAAAACAGTGCATCCTTTGAGACTGAATATGTCAACCAAGTGCATTTTGCTCTCTCCCCATTAGGAAGCATACGGAAGTAGTTCTCCAGTGCAAGTCTTTTCTGTCCATTGACTGGGACCTGTGGGAATACCACTTGCACAGGTCCATGCTGAATAGCAGCTATCTCTTACCAAGCCTGGCCAAGTTCCTGGATCCTCAAATGATACACCTGACACTCCCTGCAAGTTATAGGCCACATCTGTTGTCACTACAGAAGTATGGGCTCCTTCTGTATCAATTGTGGTGATCCAGGCAGCATTTCTAAATTTGAATCCGCATTTGTTGACAATTTCTCCCATAGTAACAGCTGTAGGTTCACAAGAGGTAGCCTGTGGTGTAGTTGCAACAGAGTGGTCACTTTTTATGGTAAGGATCCTGGGCCCACAGTGGGTGGGTGGTAATGCAGTACCACTATGTTGTCCTGAAGGCAGACTATTTGCTGAATCTCCCTTCTCTGATAGAACACAGAAAAATTTCTTAATGGAATCCTGTCTCTCTGCATCCTCATTCTGCTGCTGCAGAAGCTTTCTTTTTTGCTGCTCCTGACAAATGTGTATGCTTCATTTCTAACTGGGAATGGAAGTAAAGCGGAATTATTACACATGCAGACCACCTTCTTTGACCTACCCAGGACTGCATAATGTCAATTGAAAGTTTGACAATGCTTACCATTTTGAACACACTGAGAATGGTATTTTTCCAGATTGCACAGAAACTCCCATGACAATAGTGGAATATTACCCATCAGATTTACTTAGATGGACCCACTGAGGCAAACCCCCAATTTTGAGGTGCCCATTGCCTCAGTATGTGAAATACAAACTCCAGGCTAGCCAACCAGTGTAAGCAATAAGTGTCTTAACTTTAAGCTTTAAGCACAAGCTACAAACCTACATTTCCCTTAACACACTACCTGTGACACTTGCCTCCTATGCTTACAAAATACTGACACTAACTATTAAGTCACTACTGTGTATTAATCTCCAAGCACCCTCTACTGTATCGCACTACTACTCCTACAAAAGTCATAATAAAAGGAAGTAACCCCACACATGGTTTATAACTAGGTAGTACACATCTTGATATGAGAGATGGGTTTTACAATATATAAATTCTCATGTCGACTGACATTTATTTCTCAGTGGCACACATGACGGCAGTGTTAAGGTCTGACCAGTGCAAAAAAATTGCATTCGGGTTAAGCAGAAAAACTGAAGCTGCTACAACAAGTCAGCGAAGAACTACACAATTCATGGTGCAATACACACCCACCTGCAGAAGTGTGCAAACCAAAAACTCTACAATAAAACCACTGGTATGTTGATGTTGTAAAAAATGATGGTAGTCCACAAGGTAAAGCAAACAAGTTTATTGCGAGACAAAAAAAAGCTGGTAAGCGCTTTCTTCCTTAACAAAAGACTTCATCAGACAAATTAAAATCAAACACAGAACAAAAGACTCCCTTTGTGCATCACATGATAGTAGCCACTCCCCCTAAGTAACAAAAATTTAAAAGGGCAATACAAACGAATGATGTCATTGGCAAAATGTTAATAAATACATGTTAATAGACATAAAATAAGATAATCATCCACTTCACAATTTTTTAAAAAGTGCAATGAATAAATATGTTAATAAGTATATAAATAAATAATCATCTGTTTAAAGCTCTCAATTTTAAAAGAGAATCGATGGAGAGGGATTCATTTAAACCTGGCCAGTTCGCATTTAATAGCAACTGTCAGTATAATTCTCTCTTTTCAAGTAAAGCAGACCATGCCTCATATCCACCGTAATACCATCAGTAACAAAGAAATTAAAAGTGTGGTCACTGTTCTCTGAGGTATGTTTATACAAAGCATTTGTCTCTTTGCCTGTTCTTATTTCATACAAATGTTCATATATTCTACTTTTAAGTTTTCTATCAGTTTTTCCAGTGTAAAAACAATCACATAGGTTACAGAGGGCACAATAAATAATACGTTCAGAGTTACAGTTATACTTATTTTTTATATAAATCTTAGTGTTATTAATCGTAAATACTGTTCCTTCCTTTATAAAGGGACAGTATCGACACATACCACACTTCAACACACGCCTGTTTGAAAAATGATTCATAGTATGTCCTTTCTCAAAAATGTTTATAAATTTCTACCTTTTCTAAAAATAACAGTAGGTTGTTCATCAATATGTATTCTGATTGTTCGATCATGTGTTAGAATTAACCAATTTTTACTCAAAATATGTTTAATATCAGGACCATCAATCGTTTATGTAGTAATAAATGAAATATTATAATCTTTTCCTGTAAAAACAAAGTTTAAGGGTGCAACATTCACTGTGTTTGTTACATCCAGTAAAACTTCAGATAAAAGAGGTGTATAAAAATTTCTTTCTCTCTTATTTACTACCTCTAAAAGGACATCATTAATAAGTCTCAACAGGTAGCCCCACTTTAAAAACATATCTTTTAAAGTATCACATTCATCTAAAAAATCTTCTGAAAGTGATACCATACGGGCAGCCCCGTACAAACTGTCCCTTAATAGCTTTTTTCTGTTTCTGAGGGTGAGTGCTACTATAATGAAGTAGTGAATTTGAATACGTGTCCTTTCGATATATTTTGGATATAAACCTACTAGTCTGGTAATCCTTAATTAATTTAATATCAAGGAAGGCTATCTCGTGTAAGTTAAATGAATATGTAAATCTTAAAAATTAAGTGGTAGAATCTAGATATCTAATAAAATCACTAATAAGGGCATAGGGACCATCCCATAAAATAAAAAGGTCATCCAGGAATCGTGTATAATATTTTACATATTTGTAAAAGTCAGAAGGAAACCAATGTTTCTTCTCCATCTGTAAAACCACTATGTTAGCATAACTTAGATGTTCGGAACATCTGAAAAAGAAGACCCCCCCCCCAAGTGAACAGCTCGAGAGGGTAGAATTATGTAGTGCAACCCCACAATAACAATCAATGGAACAGAGGGGGGGGGGTTGAACAACAAGGGTGGAGGGAACTTCAGCAACAGGAAATGGTCGAACAGGAAATAAGTTTTATGTTGAATAATACAGTTATTGATGATGTACAAGTAGTTGATAGTGGAGACAATGTTTTACCCACATGCCGTATTTTAACTAACAGCATGGGTGATTTTAAGGTTTATAATTTTTCAAACCTTGAATTTAATAAAGAACAATGTGATGTTTTTTCCAAAGGGTTTACTTATGTCCCATGGCAACGTGGTAACATATCACAAACTTTGATGGACTTGAAATTGTATACCCGTAAAATAAATTTTAAGATTTTATTTCAGAATTCCTTCCCTATTCAACCCACCAGCTCATTATCTATATCTAGCACATACAACCCCCCCTTGCATCCTATGGTCACCCTATTTGAGAAAGTATGTGAATTGGACATTAGGAGTGCACTTTCCACTCATTGTAATGGGGAGGGTTACAGTATACAAGAAGGTATTCTTATAAAAGAAATTAATGGATTACTAGACACAATCAGAATTATGAAACCTGATAAAGGAGGTGGGGTTGCTGTTATGAACTTGGATGACTATAATAGAAAAATGTTGTTCATATTGGAAGGAAAAGCATACAGAAGATCATCCATCAGTGAGGCCAATGGTGCATATTTAAAAATTAAAAATGAATTACATGGTTTTATCAATATGGATGTTTTGAATTATTTGACCATTATGTATCCCAAACAAGCAGTAATATTTGGTCTTCCAAAACTACATAAGAATGTATCACAACCACCCATGCGACCCATAGTTGACTCCAAGGGTTCAATTACACAACCCTGGCAAAGTACCTAGATTTTAAGTTAAAGAAATTTGTGCAGCAAGAGTCATATATGTAAAGACTCATGGAGCTTCTTAAAGGATATTAATCATATACCCTTTGAAGGCTCCTATATGTTAGTAAAGGCTGATATAAAGGATTTGTATTCAGCAATTCCCCACCAGGAAGGGTTAGAATGGTTTACTGAATTTCTATATGGAAAGAAAATAAACCATTAAATGTAATAATGTATACCCAGTTGATGGAGACTGTCCTTAAGAACAATTTTATTTTATTTAATAAGGACATTTTTTTACAACAGGAAGGGGTAGCTATGGGTTCTGCATCTGGTGGTCTTTATGCTAATATAGTGGGTTTTACAGTAGGAGAAGAAACATTTGTTTCCTTCTGACTTTTACAAATATGTAAAATATTATACACGATTCCTGGACAACCTTTTTATTTTATGGGATGGTCCCTATGCCCTTATTAGTGATTTTATTAGATCTCTAGATTCTACCACTTCATTTTTAAGATTTATATATTCATTTAACTTACACGAGATAGCCTTCCTTGATATTAAATTAATTAAGGATTATCAGAATAGTAGGTTTATATCTAAAATATATCGAAAGGACACATATTCAAATTCACTACTTCATTATAGTAGTACTCACCCTCAGAAACAGAAAAAAGCTGCTATTAAGGGACAGTTTGTACAGGTTGCCCATATGGTATCACTTTCCGAAGATTTTTTAGATGAATGTGATACTTTAAAAGATATGTTTTTAAAGAGGGACTACCCATTGAGACTTATTAATGATGACCTTTTAGAGGTAGTAAATAAGAGAGAGAAATTTTTATACACCTCTTTTATCTGAAGTTTTATTGGATGTAACATACACAGTGAATGTTGCGCCCTTAAACTCTGTTTTTACAGGAAAAGATTATAATATTTCATTTATTACTACATATACGATTGATGGTCCTGATATTAAACATATTTTGAGTAAAAATTAGTCAATTCTAACACATGACCGAACAATCGGAACACATATTGATGAACAACCAACCTACTGTTATTTTTAGAAAATGTAGAAATTTTAAAAAAAATTTTGAGAAAGGACATACTATGAATCATTTTTCAAAAGGACGTGTGTTAAAGTGTGGTATGTGTCGATACTGTCCCTTTATAAAGGAAGGGACAGTATTTACGATTAATAATACTAAGATTTATATCAAAAATAAGTATAACTGTAACTCTGAACATATTATTTATTGTGCCCTCTGTAACCTATGTGATTGTTCTTTACATTGGAAAAACTGATAGTAAACTTAAAAGTAGAATATATGAACATTTGTATGAAATAAGAACAGGCAAAGAGACAAATGCTTTGTATAAACATATCTCAGAAAACAGTGACCACAGTTTTAATTTCTTTGTTATTGATGGTATTACGATGGATGTGAGGGGAGTTGCATGGTCTGCTTTACTTGAAAAGAGAGAATTATACTGGCAGTTGCTATTAAATGCGAACAACTGGTCAGGTTTAAATGAATCCCTCTCCATCAATTCTCTTTTAAAATTGAGAGCTTTTAAACAGATGATTATTTATATATTTATTAACATATATTCATCGCTCTTTTTAAAAACATTATGAAGTGGATGATTATCTTATTTTATATCTATTAACATGTATTTATTAACATTTTGCCAATGACATCATTAGTTTGTATTGCCTTTTATATTTTTGTTACTTAGGGGGAGTGGCTACTATCATGTGATGCACAAAGGGAGTCTTTAAAAAGTTTTCTGTGTTTGATTTTAATTTGTCTGATGAAGTTCTTTTGTTAGGGACGAAAGTGCTTACCAGCTTTCTTTTGTCTCACAATAAACTTGTTTGCTTTACCTTGTGGACTACCAGCATTTTTTACAGCATCAACATACCAGTGGTTTTATTGTGGAGTTTTTGGTTCACACACTTCTGCAGTTTGGTCAGTAGTTTCTTTCTGTCTTTTGGTGCAATACACACCCAACAAGTGACCTGTTGATTCCATCTTACAATGTAGGCAGAATTGAAGAGAAATGATGAGGACCAGTATACAAACAAATGGCAGTGCGGGCATGTAAACCAGAAAAATGAATTAGGTTCCAAAAAGTCATGTTAGTATTACTGCAGGCGGAAAAGAATAAGCACCCAATACTGGATGCCGTCATAAGGACAAGGTATACAATAGGGAAAACTGAAATGTATTACAAAATTTCTATTTACATCTGTTACTATTGTACTGCAGCCCGAAAAACTGCTGGGTAACAGTGACCAGTAGGCAGAAAGAACTGTAATGCAGGCAATAGGCAGAGTTGAAGTGTATTACAAAATACATATTGCATAATGACTTCCATTGACATAAGTTAGTATTGTACCGTAGGCTGAAAAAACGTTGAGTAACAGTGACCAGTAGGCAAAAGAACGTAATGAGAAAGGCCCAAATTACAGTTTTAAGTTAAATACTAAACACTGGAGGTGAACCTCACCTTTTTCTACAAAATTCTCTCCCTTTCATCCCCCTGAATCTGGTGAAGAGGCCCAAAAAGACTTAAAATATCGCTATTACAAGTTCTCTGGAACAGGCGACTAAAGTCTGAAAGAACAAATGGGTAGAAAGTTACAAGTTTTAAGGGGAGCACACTAAACTATTAGGCAAGAAAAAAGTTATGAGCAAAAAACAAGACATTTCTAAAAGCTATTCCCACTATGACAAACCAGCTAAAACTCAGGAATGCAGTGTCACATTGACAGGCAGTGCATAACAGTACAACATTTGCATACACATACCCACTACCTTTCAGTATGGCACACAATTCTGAACAAATCAAAATCATTGGTGGAACAAAGCAGTAAAATCATGGACTTCCTAGAAAACCTCATTTATGGTTTATTAACATAGAAAAACGTGTTTATAGTTTTAAGCACTACGCTGATTGCAAATCTGCTAATTTGGTGTATATTGCTGAATGCCAGCTATGCAAGATTTTCTATGTTGGCATGACAACCAGATCCCTACGTGAGCGCATCAGGGAGCATGTCTATGCCATTGAGAAGGGCAACGTTACAAATGCGTTGGCCAAGCACATAGTAGATCATGGACCCTTACACAGTTTTAAGTTCAAAGTACTAGAGTTAGTTATGAAGAATGGTAGATTGGGCAACATCAGAAATCGCACTGAGGAGAGGGAAGGTAAATGGATGCTGAAACTGCAAGCCCATAGATTTGGGCTAAATGACAGACTAGCACTTAAGCCATTTTTAGTTGTTAGACCTCTCAGACATTAGTCACAAGGTTTTATTAATATTTTATTAATATAATATTTTATTAATGTTTTATTGACTGCTATTTTTTGATTTGCTGATTTGAATAGGCAGTAATGTCATTGAGTGTATTTAAGGAGATGTAACTTGACTGCATTTATGTCTGATGAAGCGTTGATTCCAACGCGAAAGCGCTAACCAACTGCAGTCTATCTGTTTGTTCTTCTGTTTTTTCGTATTAAAACGTGGATTTTACTGACCTGGAAAGTTTTTTGGTTTTTGATTTTGCGGCTCATGGTGCACCTCTTTGTTATATTTTTACATTTGTGTTCTTCTACTGAGAGTGCTTTACCCGGCAAGTACTGGTTGTGTTTTAATAAAGATGGTAAAACAATTTTTACAGTAGTATGCATTTTGTGAACTCACATTTTTGATGAGGAACACAACAAAAATATCAGGCAAACATCAAATTGTACAATAACATTCTCAAAGCCCTTGCCCCTCTACTAACCTCTCAGTTTAATACTTCCAGATAAAGCCAAAAGTAACTGCAGAACAAAGGAGTAAAATCAGGGATGGTTTAAAACATTGCTATGATAAACTTGGATATCAGAACAGTGTTTGCATTCGCATGCATTAAGACATCAGTAGATTCTGCAAAATTCTCAAAGCCCACATGCCCCATCAATTGGATGACGTGAAAAAATAACAAGACAGAGGTGTAACATTAACAATGTGCTTATACATTACTTGACCCCACATTTTTTAATAAGAAACAAACAAACTACTAGGCAAACATTTGAACACTGTGCAACATTTTCACAGCCCCTGACCACGCTCCCAACCTCTCAACACAGTAAGTACGGACAAAGCAAAAACTTACCATAGAAAAAAGTCGTAGCATCAGGGATATAAACATTGCCAGTATACACAATGCTAGCATTACAGGGATGTTCATCGTGCCTACAGCTGCAGTCATAACAGAAGGGTTATCCTGCCGTCAGGCGGGTCCTCGGTCGGCCGAATTCCAAAGTCTAGGTCCGGCGTCGGTTGTCGTCGCTTCTTCCCTGACATGTTAACCCCCCCAACTTCACAGCACAATAATTCTGGAGAAAGCAAAAAGTTATAGAACAAAGGCATAGCATCAGGAATAGTTTTAAACATTGCTGTTAAACAATGCTAGCATAACAGGGTTTGCATCGGTATACATTAAAACAGCATTTGTATGTTCTGCAGCATTCTTACAGCCAGTATCACCCCCACTACCAGTCTTTCAGCTCAATTTTACACAAAATAAAAATAAACAAATTAACATTCTTGTGCAAGACTGACTAAAAAGACTACATCAAATCTGAACATTAATTATTGCAGACAAGAACCCCTTCCTCAATCTCTTAACAGAAGAATTCTGGTCAAAAGTAAAATAAAACTGTTACAACCACAGCCCCCCCCCCCCCCAATCCTCCTTGCCCAAGAACTCTGCACAATAAAGTAATACAATCATCTCCCTAGGTTTTCTTGGTCTATATTAGATCGTTGAAATGTTCTTTTATTGACGGCTTATTCATCGACCCCTGTCCATCTAAACTAACTTCAGCTAACATTGAAATTTTTTACAGGGTAAGTAACCAATTGCCCACTACCTCACCGAAACACACATCACACTAAATCAAACCCACCCAAGTGGGGGGCTGCACCCCCTCTAACTATATCTATCAACTCCGAGATTGCACTATGGTGGGGAAAAGGGCAAAGTTGTGGTGTTGGCCAATTGGTTATTTACCCTGTAAAAAATGTTGATGTTCGCTGAAGTTAGTTTTGACGGACAGGGGTCGATGAATAAGCTGTCAGTGAAAGAAGATTTCAACCCCCATAAAAAAATTGTTAAAAATAAATCCCAGAACATACCTGTTATTCAGTTGCTAGAAGGCTGCTGCTAATCCTCTGCTTCCTCTTCACTACTGTACACTAACCTGTTGCCTGCTTCCCCTCCACACATACCAGACCGGTTGAGTCCTTTTGAATTGTCCTTAACAGTTCAGTTTTTCAGATCTCTTAGAAATCGCCTTTACAAGGCAGTTGAAAATACCTTGGTGGCTTGCCCCACGATCTCTTCTGGAAAGCTTGAATCTGCAGACTGTCCTCCATCCTCATGCCGGTAATCCAAAGCCCTGATCTGCCACTGCTAAAATACAAAGCAGACTCCTCTCTTGATGTGCAAGAAGAGAAGTTAATGCTTGCTTATACACACATTTGCCTTTCTAAAGGCAGCTGACACTGGATGCAATCAGGTCCTTGCAAACCACTTCCGTGTAAAAAAAAAAAAAAAACTCCCATGGCTGCTGCAGCCAATTAGTTGTCTTGCTTTACTGAAGCGGACCTGACTGAGTGCAGCTTACAGGCAAGTAAAAAAAAAAAAAAGTTGACATCACACAGCTGTGCAGATGTCCAAGTGGTGCCGAAATGAATGGTGGAGCTGGAGAAACCCACAGCTGCTGCATGGCGGCCCTTGTTTGTGGGGAGATAATCAGGAGCTCCCTGCTGCTGAGGGTTTGGCAGGTGCCTAATGCCAGCTATGACCCTAGCCAGCAACTTTTGAGACTCCAAGAAAAAAACCTTTGCAGTAAAACGAAATTTAAAATACAACAAACTGTAATATAAGACCATAATCAAAAAATAATGGAAATATTCGAGCATTAAATGTAGAAAATCCAAAAATCGGTGCAGTCAAACAGCAGTTTTAAAGTCAGAGGTCTTGTAGCTGGAGAAGAATGTACTCTGGGATTGACTGGTATGGCTCTCCTGGAGAAAGATGGTGTGCTTGAGGGAGGTTACAGGCAAGCTGTGCATGGTCGTAAGTCTTGGAATGTTTATGAATCTATGAATAATGAATAGTCATGCATCAGTGTTGTAGGATAAATGAAAGAAGGTAATAGAAATACTTAGAGTCCTATATACCAAGGGATTAATAGGTGAGAGTAAAATAGTTGAAGTTAGTAATAGCAAGAAATGAAACATAAAAGTCAAAGAAAGATGTACTGTGAGTTGGATAGCAAAGCGACTAAGGTAGGGATTGAACTGTATGGATAAACATAATATGCATAAAAGATTAGGTAGAAAGAGCAAGATAAAAAGGGCAGGTACTGTTAGAGGTCTATTTGGATAACGTTGCATATGCTGGACTGCATGAAATTGATTAGTAGCAATGATAATTAGATGACACCACATTTGCCTTTCTGGTGGCATAGATAAACTCTGACTGTGGCCCATCAACCCGGGTTAATTTAGTGGCTTGGTTGAATGATGAAACAGCAGAGAGGGGTGGGTGTTCCAATCCCAGGAGGTAGGACTTTCTTACCATAATGATCCAGGGCAGAAACTAGTGACATAGGAGGGCTTGGCCCAAAAGAGGAATTAGGGTAGAGAAAATTGACTGAGCTATTGCAGAGGCAGGGCAATATGTCAGGATGTCGCTACTGCACACCCACCACAGGAGACAGACAGAGGTGGGGAACAAATAGAATAAAAGAAGAAAAAAAGGGCTGAAGCAGTGACCAGCAAGACCCCTCCAGGATGTGCTTAAATTCCACATCAATCCCAGCTCATCTGAGTAAATCCAGGAATAGAATAGAAGGAGAGAGCTAACCCATCAGTGGACCGGGGGGGGGGGGTCTCTGGGATTGACGGCCAGAGTGCCATAAAGGGGAGAAAAAAATTTAGTTAAAAAAAAAAAAAAAAGATACCATATTTAGAGCAAGATACATTTATGTAACAGTCAATTTTCACAAGTTTTTCAATGAGGAAGTTATGTCACGTAGTTCTTGAGACTGATTTCCATATTTTAGTTAAAAATAACTAGGAGTTTGGTCACCTGTTTTTGAAGATGTTTTCTTCACTGCTGCAAGTTTTTTACTGCATGAACATTGGTATCTGTCAGTCTCATGCATAAGCAGTAGAGGAGAGGGTGAGGGGAATTTGTAGTTATAATTTTGTGAGTGAATGTGAGGTGGATGTTTATTGTACTAGTAAAAGATGTCCATCCTAAATTACGTGCATCACATGCGTGAGTGAGAACTATGTCATTGTGCAACAAATTTTGCTGTTTTATAGTACCTAGATTCTGGTTTGTGAAAAATGGATTTGTTGAGGTTACTTGCAGGTGTAGCTGCATGTAGCAATTTATGGGAAAAAAAGTGAGTTGGCTAGGATTATGAGGAAAGATGGGCTTTTTTTATTTTATTTTTTTAACATGGTACTGGATTCCAAGCCTTCTGTATGTATATTTGTTTGTGTGTGTATATGTATGTTTCAAGCTTTCTGTGTGTGTATGCATATGTATCTACACATACACACACACATATATATATATATATATATATATATATATATATATATATATATATATATATATATATATATGTTACTGACATGTTCAGAATTCAGAAGAATAAGTTAGTTTGCTATCTATTGTTATGTCCAGATATTTGTAGTGTTCAACTAGGGATAGTTGCTGATAGTTGTTTTGTTGTTTTTGCCAAAGATGATACATTTGTTTTTATTTTCATTAACTGCCGGTTCCGTCTGTCAAACCATGACATCAGTACATCGATTGATAGTTCTGTACATGAAGAAATTATGGCTAAGTTTGGAGCACTAAATATAATCGAATCGTCAGCATATTGTAGTTTAACAGGTTCATAAGAAGGCATATGTTAATAAAGATCTTAACAAATAGTGGTCCAAGGATGCTGTTCTGAGGCACTATTGGTCCAAGGATGCTGTTCTGAGGCACTATGAAATTAGTTTTGATTTTCTGGAGATACTGAGGAGTTCCACCAAACAGTAGAAGTTCTGTTGTTTTAGTAACTTTTGAAGCAGTGGATAAATGTATGTGTGCAGCGTAGAGAATTAACACTTTGTAAGAGTAAATTATGGTTGTGTAGTATGAATGCTGTTGAGAATTCAGTGAGAAAGAGTCACAGAACGATTTCCTTTCATACAGGGTAGTTATTCATTTATTAGTTTGAGTGCTTTAGCCATAGTGAAAATCATTGTGAGTTGTGCATTATCTGTTGTTTTAATGTAAAGTTGCATGTTAGCTGAGTATGTACCATTCTTTCTCACGTCTTAGATAGGGGACTAAGGACAGAGATAGTTTTCATCTTTGTGTTTGTCGCAACCTTTAAAAGAGGGACAATTTATGATTCCTTCCAAATATATGGCACACACACTTCCCTTATGCTCCTATTTAGTATAACAGTTAGGAGATAAGCAACAAGGTTGGGTATTTGTATTAAGAATGATGGTGGAAATCTATCCTTTGAAGATGATCCATGTGGCTTTAATTTTTAGAGTAGCTTCTTAATGTTCTGTACTCTGATCACCTCAAATATGAAAGGTGGAGATGTTGAGTAAGGTTCTGTAGAAAGAAGTATAGGACTGCAACCATTTGTACTGATATATTTGTGTTTGATTGAATTTAAGTATTTGACAAATGTGTTGGCTGAAGGTTGGTTATGTGGGAGTCTTAATGAGTTATTTTCTGTACTATTGCAATTCTCCATCAGTTTCTTGAAAGTTTTCCGTAAGGCTGAAGAATTGTTTTGTCTCACTGTTCCAACTGAGTGTAATCATTTTATTTAGACAGCTGTATTTATTATTTACAACGTTTCCAAGATATTTTTATTTAAGTAGGGACTGTGAATCATTTTTAGTTTGTAAGATCTGTAAAACCTCTACTTCTTATGAGGTCATTTATTAATTTAGCTAATCTAGGGACTGACTTTTTTATTACTTTCCTTGCTGGGAACATACCTGTTAAGGATGACTGTAAGAATTTGGTTAAAAAAGTCTACTGTTTTATCAGTGGAGTTGGTATGGTTGTGTATGTTGTAGTTAATGGATTTTATATCTAGTTTGAAATGCTCTGTGGACAGCCTGTTCCATTTTCTAACAAATACAGATTTTGTAATGTAGAAGTCATTTATAGGGTTCTGATTATTAAAGATTTTTGGTAATGTGCAACCTGAATGGGTGCTTTGTAAGGATCCAATCCAAAGTATATTCATTGTGGGTTTTTGGATAATTTCTGGTAAGGCATTATCGTTAGCTGTGAGTAGCCTAGAGCCTGAATGTTATAGTCTTTGATAGACTAGTTTGTGAGGACTAATTTATGTTGAAGTCACCTAGTGAATGAGTTCAGATGTGCAATTATTGTGAAACCAATCTAAGGTGATATAGACAGACATTATGTAAGTATTTATTTCTGCTACTGTAATTGTTAAATCAAGTGCACAGAAGATATGTTTGAGATTATTTGGAGTGTAGAGTGACATTAGTGGAGTGTTTCTTTATTACTTACACTGGGAATACTGTACAAGTGTCATGTAATGGGTTAGTTGGTGTTGGAAAGCAGTGGAAAATATTTCATTTGCTGCACTATAATAGTATGCATGAATTATGTGACTGCATTTAGAGTGATTCTAATGCGTTGTTTATTTCCACTTGTTTGTTGGGAAAGTCTGACTGGGCAAACAGGCCTATTTTCAGCTGTGGTCTGGGGAGAAAAGATCCACAAGAAATAATAACAGTAGTACATATACAACATACAGAATATTTGGGCAACATGTAGCAGCATTACTTAAAAATACCTTAAGAATTATTTACAGTAGTATACAATAATACAGAATGCTGTGGTAACATTAGCAGCATTGCATATAAAATGAGGATAAATAAAGCAGATAGTTATAAAATAAGTATATTTTGCATTAAAATAATCAGCATTGGGTATAGTTAAGTCATTGTACATTAGGTCATATAATTATATGCATTTTGTCAAAAAAGAGTAGAAGACAGAAAAAATAAGAGAGAAGAGATAGTTATTTAATGTATATGTACACAGGAGAGGTAGTTTAGGAATATGTTATCCTGGGATAGCAAGGCATAGCCAGGAGTCAAGCAGGAATAGTTTTAATTTGTCTTTAAATGTATGTTTGTTGTTGAGGAGTCTGATGGGATGAGAAGTAGAGTTCCATGATACTTAAGATATAATTGGAGTAAAGAGCATTTCCTGCTTTGCTTTTCTTTGAGCTTTGTGAATTGAGAGGCAGAGTTTGTCAGTTGAGTGGAGATTTCTGATGGTGGAGTGGAGCTGTAGTATTCTGTTTAGGGCAGAGCACTTTCAGGGTGAAAGACTAATCTGTGTGCAAATTGAAGTTGATAGTAGATGAAGAGATGAGGTAGCTCAAACCAGTTCAGGTGCCTTAGGGCAGTACAGTAATGTGTGGAATATGGCTTCTTGGAAGCAAATTTGGCTGTTTTATTATAGCATAGGTATTAGGCTAGCTGCCCTTGCAAGCCATTTTAAGCCTAGACAATTTTTCTTTTTATACTGAAAATGAATAATCGCGTTTGGTTATAAATTGGCCTTACCCATCTCACCCATGGTCAATAATTGTATATCACCCCTAATGAGAATGACTGGATAATACCATAGATAATTTAAGGGGGCTAATGCATGGGATAAAGTCTTTAGGAGTTGTCTCTGTCCATTACTAGTACAGGAGCAATCATGGGGTAAGTTTTCTGTTTCCCATCCATAGATCTAAGTTTCACTTGAATATGGACAGTGATGAACTTTGTTTTATGTAGATTTGGAGTCTCTTCCATAGCAGCATTCTCCAATGCGAGATATACCTGTCACTCCAAACTGATCTGTTGATGTTGCAGAAAAGGTTTAGATCCCTAGGCCAAGTGTTTCTGATGCCATTTGACTTGCTGATGTTCAGTAAATTCATTAGTAATATGTAGGATGCGAGTATAGTGACAGGGCTTTGAGTCAGTCCATGTAGGAGATGTTGGTTAGGCCTTGTATTTTAGTAAGGTATCTCTATGGGCATTCCAGATGTTGCATGTGTCTGGACAGACATATGCCAAAGGGGTATTGTATTCATTGATTGGCCTGAGGGCTGACTAAAAGGGGACAATGACATCTCTAGATCTAGATTCAATCCCCTTATTTATAAGCTGTGCAATATAGAAGGACTTTCTTACAACAATGGACACATGTCAAAAGTTAGGTCATTATCCTCCTAAGTTCCCAAATCCCAAACAACAGGGTCAACACTTAAGGGTATATTGTCAATGTGGCAGTTCCCCAAGATAGATAATTTATCAAAGGATGCAATAATATTTGTTTTGGCATTTAGTTTAAGTCCATGAATTTGGCAGCAGTAATTTATTTAGGGCAAACCTTCCTGCAGAATGGCCAAGTCATTTGGCGATTCAGTGACTGCTCCTAGCTTGCAGTCGTCTGCAAATACCAAAGAACTCTAAGTTTGCAGATGATTGCTTGTAACTTGCAGTCATCTGCAAATTTAGTCAGTCAAAGCCCCTTTGGTATTTGCTTCTACTTCAGAAATGTAGATAACAAACAGGAGAGATCCCAGCACAGAACCCTGCGAACTCCACTGGTGACTGGTCTCTTTGTGGAGGAAGCTTCCCCTGTTTTGATTATCTGCATCCTATCTGTGAACCAGTTGGCAGTGCAAAGGGTGATGTAAGGGTTTATTCCCAGTTTTAGATTTTCTACTATTTAGCATTACTAATTAATTAGCATTGCTCTAGTTTAGTTGTCAGGGTGGACTGGAGATTGGTGAATATAGTAGGGGCATACAGAAGGGTAGGCAGCAGGTAGGTGGATGTTGATGTTGATGCAATGACTAGAGGTTGAAACAGTGTCAATGGAGAAAGCGTTATGGTTGCCACTGGCTTGAATGTTAATCTTTGGTGAGTGGTTAGTATCTGTGTTAAATAGTGGTTTTATGATGCCCATGAACTAGGAGTTAAATAATGAAGCAATATTGTCTGTTTATGGATTGGGTTGCTGTATTCTACTCAAGGATAAAGGTCTTTTGATAGAGCTCCAGAAAGTAACAGGATGTTGGGATGATTGTTTCGTAGATTAAAATTGTGATTTATTTTGTTTTTAACTTTTTATTTTTGTTTGGTTGCAAAGGTATCTGATGTTTTGGAGATTTTGTTAGGTTTTATTAACTTGCCATGTTTATGATGCTTTATCCCAATCCTTTATTTTTTTGGTTATTGCAGATAATGTGGGGGCAGTGTTTTGCTTGACCCTCTTTTTGCATGTGGGTGCAGGTGGTTTAGAATGTTGAGGAAAGTAGTATTAAATAGATGGACTGCATCATCTTGAGGAATGGTTTTAGTGATTGTAATTGGATAGTAGAGAAACATAATGATTAAATATTTTGTCTATGACACAAGTTAATATAGTGAGTGTTAGGCCAACTCTTACGGCTGTAAAATTAGATCTGATGTCTGTACAGTCTTCATCAAACATCTGTGGCTTGGGTACGACTTTAGAAAAGACTCAACCATCAGCAAGGTAAGGATTCCAAGCTAGAGCTCTTCCCACCCTACTCATATTGCCTCACTCCTCTCAGATACCTCAGATCTTGTTTGCCACGCAGAGCAAAGCATCTTTTTCAGGTTAGAGCTTCTCCTTGGATGTGTCTAGCATTTGTTCCCACCAGTCATAGTTTTTAGCCAATCTTCGTTTTCTCCCTACCCTTCTTACTGTTTCCTTACTGTTTTTTGTAAAAAAAAAAAAAAAAAAAAAATGTTTCTGTAGTGTACAGATCACATGGTCGTCGCCTCCCTCTCTGTGCCTTCCTCCTTTTTTTTTTTTCTTTCCTTACTGTGTCAGAGAAATCTGACAAGCCCATTGGTTTAAAAAATACACTTCCTGTGGGCACAAGATCCTTGTATCTGATACTCACAGGGAGTGCGTTTATTGTTTGGGTCCTGCCCACCTTCAGGTAGCTTGTTCTGTCTGCAAGGCCTTTCTTCCCCGGACCCTTGCAGATAGAAGAAACAAGTTGGTTATCAGAGGTCTTTTTCCTCCTCCTCCTCCTCCTTCTCCTCCTGTTGCTTCTGTCTCAGGGGCCCAAAAACTCACCAAAAAGCCTAAAGAGGCCAGGGATCATAAGAAATGGTCCGCGGACCCCTCTGTGTCAGAGCCCCAAAAAGGCCTCCAGACCTTCGGAGCAGAGTTCCCTGGCTCTGATATTGGTTTTTTCCTCTCTGCCCTGTGCCCCTGCTCCCTGTTTGGGGCTGGAGCTTGTGGTACCAAGTGAGTGTCTGAGGGATGCTTCCCCTAGACATCACTCCAGACCCTCCTGTGTGTCCTTGTCCATCAGGTCCTCTCGGAGTCTGTCGGAAAATGAGCTGGACAGATTAATGAGGAAGTTTCTCTGTATGTAGATCCAGATGGGTTTCTTCCCAGCTCCATTCCCTACGGGATCTGCGAGCAGAGCTTCTCCCTGCAGGATAGGATCATAAGAGGTTACTAGGCTGTTGGCCCTGAGGCCCTTATAAGCCTAGCCAAGAATTTAGCCCATGTTTAGACAAATCGGCACCCAATGCCCATGTCCAGCAGGGACATGGGTGGAATTCCAGGGGTATATTTTCTGTTTCCCATCCAGTTATCCATGTTGCTCTTAAAAAGGGGTAAAGAGGTACTCTGCTTGATGTGGAGAGGGAGTCTGTTCCATAGATGAGGGAGTCTCTGGGACACAAATCTGTCCCACCAACAAGTTTTGTTGATGTCACAGACCAGGTTGAGACCGCGCATGCGGGTTACTCGAGTGAAGCTTGACTTGCAGATATGCAGTAGTCCCATTAAGGTGGGGTCCATGATCGCCTTGTATGCCAGACAGAGGTCATAGATATCCTAGATTAGTACTAGGCTAACTGCCCTTGTAAGCCATTTTAAGCCTAGCCAATTATCCCTTGTGAGACTCAAACTCTGCATCTTGTGTTTGTAAGACAAACAACTTACCCATTAGGCCACCCTCCTAACCCCAAATAATCAGCCCTTGCAAGCCTTGAACCCTGAGCACCAGCACCACCACAGTTTACCACCAAGCCATCTGAGCTGTCTGAGGAGTCTGTGTTATGACACTGAGTAGAGGGATAGGGCTTTTAGCGTATCTGTGTATGGTAGATGTTTCAGGCCCTGGATTCTCCTGGTGAAGAACGTCTGTGGTCTCTCCAGCTGCTGCATGTGCTTTGCGAGGTACATGCCGAAAGGTTTGTTGTACTCAGTAATGAGCCTTATAAGGGAAGAATACAGGGATGTTATGATCTCCTTGTCCCTTATACCTGGATGAGATACCCTTACTTATGAGGTGGGCCATGTAGAGGGTTTCCGTACCATGAAGCAACATGGTGGTCAAAAGTCAGGCTGCTATCAACCTGGGTTCCCAAATCCCTCACAGCTGATGGAGTGCTTAGGATGTTGTTATTAATGTGATAATTTGTGGGGATGTTACTCTTCCCAAAGGGAATGATGATGCATTTTTTGGTATTCAGCTTGAGGCCATGTTTCTGGCACCAGTCATTTGTCTGAGTGAGATCCTCTTGGAGGATGTCCACATCACTAGGGGAATTGATGACAGCACCCAGGTTGCAGTCATCTGCAAACCTGGTCAGCCATAGTCCACTGGTTTTGGCCTGCACCTCAGAAAAGTATATCCCAAATAATAGAGCCCCAAGACGGAACCCTGGGGTGTGCCGCTTGTTGCAGGTGTACTACTTGAGGTGGCTTCCCCTATCTTGACTGTGTGAGTTCCATCAGTGAGCCAGTTTGCTACCTATCTGGTAACATATGGATTGATGCCTAGTTGAGAGAGTATCTTTTATGCCTGAGTGGGGAATAGTGCCAAAGGCTTTGGACAGGTCAGGGTAGGCGGTGTGCACCATATTCCCCTTGTCAATGGCTTTGGTGACCATCTCAAAGAAGTCAACCAAATTTAGCAGACATGGCCTCCCCTTGATGAAGCCAAACTGTGTAGTGTGTTTGGAGGTTGCCAGTGTCCTTGTTAATGAGGTCCATGATAATTCATTCCACAGCCTTGCAGATTATTCTAGTTAGGCTGATGGGTCTCCTTCTCTGATCCGGCCTGCTGTTTTGGACCTCCTGGGTCCATCGGTCCCTGGGGCCAGTTCATTGGGTCCGATAGTCTTTACCTCTTTGAGCCTGACTGCTTCCTTGACTCGCTTGGCTCTGACCGTGTCTTAGAGCCAAAGCCTCGACGTTTAGTCTGGGGGGGATGACTTTGACTCCAAAGCTGTCACTTCCCCTCAGTGCCTCAGTGTCCAACTGCTCTGCACCGATTTCCCCCTTGAAGCGGAGGGCTGTTGGTGACCGGGGGCAGTCTGTTCCTTATCCCTCAGGACAAGGACGGCGTCCGCAGGCAGTCCTTCAGCCTTTGAGGTGCTGGAGAGGGTCTTCCCTGCTCCTAGGAAACCTCCGGCTTTTACAGTTTTGGATCCACCCCTTCCCCTCGAGCCGTGCATTGGAGACCTCTCTTCTGCCACTGGGGCCTGTTCCTCATGGCCTCCAGACTCTTTCACTTGGGGAAGCAAGACTTCTTCTGACACCTCCCGGGACACCCCACCGAGGAGGTTCCTCAAAAGAAAGATGCAAAAGGAGGCACCTAGATTCCCCAGAGGAATGTCTCATGGCAAACACGAAGGGAAGGGGTCCCCTAGATCTCCACCCAATGTCTCCTTTGGAGACATTTTAGAAATCTTTTGTCAGAGAGATGGCTGGTCAGCCCAAACCCCACCCCAGATTGAGTCACTGTTCTGGAGGCCTTTGAGACCGGCCCATCTACATTTTGGATGCTCCCTTGCGGACTTGTTGTCTGCAAGGGTGTGGAAGGAACCAGATGCTGCAGACCTTATATGTAAAATAGCAGACAAAATTCTTTGTGCCCTCAGGATAGACCCCACTGGACGAAGGGTATTCCAATAGATGCATTGATGGTTACAGCGGCCTCCAAGAAAGAGCTTGCCCAGGAAAGCTCTACTGTCCAGCCCCCTAACAGGGAGTCTGTACCTATGGACAGATTTGGAAAAAGGGTCTACGCTTCTTCCACTTTTGCCTTCACAGTGTTTAATTACCTTTCCCACTTTATGAGGCTACAGAGGGACTTACCTAAGGAGCTCTCTAGCTCTGGCTCTGAGTCCATGACGGCGGAGGAATAGAATTCCTTTACCTCCCATCTGCCCACTCTGCAGTTCATTTCCAATGCGTCCATGAGGCTGATCTCTCACCCAGTTGAGGGCACTTCTACGGTAGCCATTTCTGGGATTGCCATTCAGCATCATGCCTGGATGCAGCTGTGTGATTTTGCAGAACCCCTAAAGGCATCTTTTGTCAATATCCCCTTCGATGGTTCCTCCCTCTATGGACTTGACTGACTGAGCCACACTCTTCCACAGCAAGGAAGATGGAAAGACCCTGTCTGCCATCAGAATCCGCTTTTCTACCCCGTAAAGGTCCTTCTTCAGGAATCAGCACTGGGAAAGAAGTTGTGGTTCAGAAAATCCCCAGGGCCCTTTCCAGGATGCTCAGGGAGAGTTTTCCACCCAGCGGCAGAGAGGGGGAATAATTTGAGTGGTAGATGCCCTTGGGGTAGTGGGGGTCCACTGAATCAAGGGTCTTGGGATTCTTCTTAGGAAAAATCCTTGCAGCATCCCTGAAGTGTTGCCCGACTGTCCATCTCTGTTGACAGTCAGGAGACCATGCTTCTTGCACCTAGAAGCTTGGTTAGCCATCACGAATGACTGATGTGTGCAAGGTATCATGTCCAGAGGTTACGCCATTCCCTTTTTAAATCTTCCCAAGCCAAAACAACACCACCCTGATGTTCCATCCAATCAAAGGGAGGCGGCAACTTTGGAAATTGCAAGTTGCTTCAAAAAAGAGTCATCCAGGAGTTCCCCTCAGATCAGCGCAGATCAGGGATTTACTCAGGATTCTTTTTAGTTACAAAGAAAACAGGGTATCTCAGGCCCATACTGAACCTAACTTACCCAAACAAGTTGTTCAAATACATAAAGTTTAGGGTGGTCACAGTTCAGTCCATCCTCTACAGGAGGACGACTGGATGTGCTCAATAGACCTCAAGGATGTGTACTATCCTATCAGAATGAACAGACTCTCCAGAAGGTACCTCCATTTCAGGCAAGGAGCCAGTCACTGCCAATTTCATGCGCTTCCATTTGGTCCCACCACAGCTCCTAGGGTGTTCACAAATGCATGACAGTAGTTGCAGCATACCTCAGACTGCAGAGATTCCACGTGTTTTCTTATCTGGATGATTGCCTCCTAGTCGCACCATCCAGGCATCTGCTGATTCAGGCCAGGAATTTTCCCTTGCAACTGGCCCCAACCTTAGGGATCACTATAAACTTTCAGAAGTCAAAATTGCAACCTGTGCAAATAATCGATTTTATAGGAGCCTGCTTGGATACAAACAAAATCCTGTCCTATCTTCCTCCAGACAGGATTCTGTCTCTCTAGGGACACATATCAGGCAAATGCTAGTGGTCCCAGATCCTCCAGCAAATCTTCTCCTCAGGGCTTTGGGTTCTGTGGCTGCAAGAGTAACTTTACTACTGACATTTCGCTTACATATGAGAGTCCTGCAGTGGACATTCAGTCCAATGGTCCCTTCTGTATCATACCTTCAGTCATCCTGTAAGACTGTCTCAAGTGTGCAGAAATTCTGTTTTGTGGTGGCTTCACTGTCCAGATGCGTCTCAGGGCAGACCTTTCTTTCTTCCTACCCCATCACCATGGATGCCTCCCAGTTGGGATGGGGGGGTGGGGGGGGGGGAGTCATGACCTGGTACAGACAGTTCAAGGCACGTAGACTCCCCAGGAGACCAATCTGCATATCAGCACCCTAGAGATGAGGGCAATGCTTTTAGCATTGCAAGTCCTTCACTCGCTTCCTCTAGGGACAGTTGCAGTTCAGACCGACAACATGTCTGTTGTGTGGTACCTCAACAAACAAGGTGGAACCAAATCCTATCCCCTTTGTCGAGAAGCAATGAGTGCGTGGCAGTGGGCTGTCTCTATCAACCGCTTTCTAGTTGCAATGCACATTCCGGGGAGTATAATATATTGGCGGACAGGCTCAGCAGGCTACTGTCGATGCCTCACGAGTGGTCCCTGAATCAGTCAGTGGCAAACAGGATTTTCCTCAGGTGGGGTCAACCATGCTGTGACCTTTTTGCCTCCTCCTCCTCCAACAACAAGTGCAGCAGGTACTTTGCCCTGATCCCCTTCACAGGGGCAGTTATCAAGAGATGCTCTAGTCCATGCTTGGCCTCCAGGCCTACTTTATGTATTTTCCCCCTCTTCCTCTGATTCCCAAATTTCTTTGGAAGGTGTGCAGGTTGAAGAGCAAAGTGATCCTTATTGCCCCATTTTGGCCTCAACACGTTTGGTTCACCTTTCTGTGGTCTCATCTGATTTGCCCTCCATGGGCACTGGAACCATGTACAGACCTTCTGTCTTACCCCCAGGGCAACTTCATCCAGATCTTCACAGCTTGAAACTAACCACATGGTTTCTCCAATTCCAATGATGACTAGACAGGTCCAGGCTTTCTTCTCCAGTCCAAAAGATTATCATTTCCTCCCATAAGTGTTCTGCCAGGAACATTTATACAAGTAAGTGGAAAAGGTTTTCCATTTGAACCCAACAGCATCATATTGATCCGCTTATGGCTCCTATTTCAGCAGTCTTGGACTTCCTAGCTGGTCTTTTTCATTCAAGAGCCAGCTTCTCTACTGTTAAAGTTCAGTTGACAGCCATTTCTAATTTTTACATTGGGGAAAATGCTGCATCTTTAGCTTCTTCTAGACTTTGCAAAGCTTTCCTCAAGGGTACATTCCTTCTTCAACCTCCTATCAAAGATCCTGCTCCTCCATGGGATCTTAATTTGGTTCTTCAAGCTCTGACCTTACCTCCTTTTGAACCTGTTGCTAAGGCAGAGTTGAAATTTTTGTCCTGGAAAACAGGCTTGTTGGTAGCAATTACTTCAGCCAAGAGGGTTTCGGAGCTTCAAGTGTTCTCTTCCAAACCTCTATCTTATTTTCCATAAAGTCAGCATTACTTTATGTATTAATCATTCTTTCTTACAGAAGATTGCATCAGTATGTACCATCAATCAATTCATTAACCTCCCTGTGTTTTTTCTGAATAAGGGTGAGTGTATGTTGCACCTCTTAGATGTTCATAGACAATTGCACTTCTACCTGGATAGGACAAAATTTTTCAGAAATTCTGATCAATTGTTTGTGGTTTTCTCAGATTCCAAAAAAAGAGAAAGCTGTTGTCAAAGCTACTGTTGGTCGATGTTTAATGGATTGTGTTTCTCATGTTTACTCGTTGAGCAATGTTCATTTACCTAGACCAGTCAGAGCCTATTCCATGAGAGCCATAGCCACATCTCAGGCCTTTTGGTCCAGAGTTTCCTTAGAGGTTATTTGTGCAGCTGCTTCATGGGCTAGTTCTCACACCTTTATTTTACATTACAAACTTGATATCATCTCCAGGAATAGGTCTGCGTTTTGCTCTGCAGTACTTCGGACTATTCTTCCATGAGGCCGCCCAGGTCTATGTATCTGGGGACTCTGTCCCCACAGGTTTGATTTAAGACTGAACAGACAACATCAAATAAAGAAGCTGTGTACTCACTATAATATTCCATCTGTGTTGTCTCCTTCAGTCTTCATCGACCTTCCCTCCCTCCCTCCTTCCCCATTCCTTGTATCTGAAGGACCGGATGAGTAACACTGGAAACCTTTGCTCCTGTTTTAAGCTTCTGAGCATTATTTTAAGCTCTATTGTTTTTTAAGCATGCATTTGTCTTCTGGAAAAATTGGCAGCAAATCTGAGGTATCTGAGAGGAGCAAGGCAGTATGGGTAGGGTTGGAGGAGCTCTAGTTTGGAGTCCTTGGCTTGCTGACGGTCAAGTCAGTTCCAAGGTCAAAACCAAGAACCACAGGTTTGATGAAGACTGAAGCAGACAACACAGATGGAGCGTTATGGTGAGTGCATAACTTCTGTTTTTGTGAACAAGTTTCTCATTTTTATTGTTGACATGTTTAAATCATTTACAAGAAGCCAGAGAATGAATGCTGCAAGTGAATGTAAGGTGTTTGGACAGGTTTAGATGTTAAGGGTAGAGGTGTAAAGTATTCATTGCTTGGGACTTTATTTTAGGAGTGGCTTGAGGAAGTTATGAAAATGTGACCTTGACAGTGTAAAGGTAATGAGGCAGGAGATGGTTGGGGAATTGGTGGGAGGAAAGTGAAGAGGGACACAACTCTTCTTTGGACAGGAGCCAGTCAGCTAGTGCATGCTCAGAGCTGATCGTTGAGTAGAAATCCTCGTTCTAGTCTGTGAAATGGCTAATGAAAGTAATGGGGGGAGGGGCGAATAAAATGGATGAAGTACACAAACGTGACCAATAAGTGTAAAATCAGTTATTGTTCGCAAAATTTATACAATCTTTAGGTTATACTGTACTGTGCATGAGGTAAGAGTGGACTGGGACTGCAACTTCTGTCTACAATGGTATCCTAGTAGATTAAAATTATACCCTAAAGGTTTAGTTGCCTTGTTAGTTGTCCTTGCATTTATATCTGAAATAGCAGCAAAAATGCATAAATGAGGATGCAGTACTGCTAGGAAGAAGGGTTTTAAAGGGTGGATTAAGGTTTTCTGAGCTTTTTTGCTTGACATTTTTGTTACATATTCCAGTTTTGACATTCCATTGATTTCTATCTTAATTTATCTTGACAGGCACGAACAGTACAAGACGCAGTACAGAGCTATGTTTGTGATGAACTGTACCATTAATAATGAAGAGGTTTTGAAATACAAATGTCATATTAACAAAATGAGGACAAAGCAACACAAAAAAATGAAGGTTAATAATGAGGAAACCACAAACAACACATCACAAGAAGCAGAGGAAATGGAAGTGTATCATCCAGTGAAGTGCTCTGAATGTTCCACTGAAGTGGCTGTGTTGGATAAGGATGAAGTGTATCATTTCTTTAATGTCCTAGCAAGTCATTGTTAAAACCCTTTATAAGTGGTTTTATGTTTGTAAATAGGGGGTGAAATCCAAGTGCTCTGATTCAGCAAACGCATAATGGGACTGACTAAATGCCACAGTGTAGTCAGTAGCATCCATTTCAGGGCAGAGTTTTCAATAAATGTGTTTTATGAACTGAGATTGGTTGCATTTATTTTCTGATGGAGAAATTGACACTAATTATTTAATTGTGGATAGTATATTATAATATACTTACTGTGCTTACCACTGCGTGAAGTGGAGGCATAGTTCAAGTGCGTATATAGTGCCTGCTTGTACTGTTGTGTCTCTCTAAGATGTTCATTGCATGATTCACTGTTGCAGCCATAATCTTAGAGAACTGTGTCTGGCTAAACTTTCTGAGATGAGCACCCTCCTTCATTCGGTATGATGTCATCCTTTCCTTGGATGTCCCTGTTCAGGTGATGTATGCCCAGCCATCTTTAACTTACCAAGATTGTCACATGCACTGCACACCATTTAGATAGAGTGTTTGTTAGTCTGAAGAGCCAGGCCACAACTCAAGAGTGAGCAGCTAAGTACCCTATTGTGAACTGCTCTTCTTAATAATGTATTCAGTAACTTCTGCTAAATTCTTTTGATTAGAAATTGTAGATACCTTTGCAGCATCTTCTCTTCATCAAGAAATGGTGGATATGCTGTCTACTCCCAAGAGGAGCAAGTGTGCCTGTAAAAGATAAATTTCATTTAAATCTGAATACTGTCAGTGTGTACATTGCTTAGGATTGGAGCACATCAGTGCCTGCAATATTTGTAAGTCTGTCATGGTGAACATTAGTCAGTCAGAATTCCCTCCAAATTTAAGGAAAAGCAAATGTAGATGACAGAGGACATTAGAAATCCTAGATCTGCAGATATCAGTACTACAAAGATGCTAAACCAGCCCCCGGACCTGATGTCTATTACAACTGAGACTTCTGCTGAAGCACTTGCAGAAGTCACCATGCAATTGGTTAACAGCGTGTCTTAGAAGACTGAACTGTCCATTTACTTGCCTGGAGAGAGTATTAGGATGCCTGCTTCTTAACACCACTTAATTATCAAGTGCAGGGTTGGTTTACCCGTACACATTGTCGAAGAGAGCATCCGTGTGATTAGAAAACTGGAATCCAAGGACAGTCCTCTCTTGGGTTCCCAAGACCCACTGGCTACCCTCTAATTTAAGACCACTCTGAGACCCAAATCTCTGCTAGGCCTAAGCTGCCACTAACCCCCAAGCTACCGTCATCAGAATAGGCTAAACTGACACAATGATTTCTGCAGAGTCTGCAGTCTGATCAAGAAAAGCTCTTATTCTTGACTTAGGCCTTCCAAAAGAAGGGAGACATCAGCAAGGGAGACAGACTCCTCTGATTCTGAGGATGAGGGAGAGGTTCCAGATTATAGAGCCTTGGATATGACACCATGAGGACACCCCCGTCCTCTGATTCTTCACCAGTTAGAGTTGCTGTCTCTTGTATGAGAGACCATTTGCAGTGGCAAGCACATAAGGCCTCAGTCCTTCAGAAAAGGACCATGGAATTTCCGAGGTTTGATCCTACAAAACTTATAGCTATTTCTTCAGACCAGAAAGCCCTCCTGGATGCTTGTGAAGTTGCTAGTTTGGAGCCAGACTTCTAAACTCTTTGCTCCTAAAAGGCCTGAACAGGCTCCTCACAAATTCTTATATAAAAACCCTGTCGCAAATCCAGACATGTTCATAGAAGGTGCTAAAGGAACTGGGTTAATTTCAGGATGCAGCACGCTCCTAAATCATAAGGAAAATAGATTGTTTGATAAATATTGCAAAAAGGTGTATGCCTGAGCACATTGGGTCTCTGAATTGCCAAACACACATTCTTGAATACAAGAATGTCTTCAAACAACTGTTAGAAAGTTGTGGGAGAGTGCCAAACAAATCTGGTGTAGTTGCCTTGCTCCACCAGGTTCAGACTTCACTGCAGTTCAGAAGGCATGCTGTAAGATATGGGTATGATGCTGTGGGTGTGTCATCCTAGGCTGTGGACACAGTGCTTGACCAGGGATGTAAAGGTGCAGCTGCCAGTGCTTGTGTGAATAGAGAGCTGCTGTGCAGACCTCAGGCATAAAGGGTATTTAAGAAGTTGGAAGACAGGAGGAAAATCAAGGAATGTAGATACACTCTCTTCCCCCCTACCAAAATACAACATGAATTTGCCCCTCTTAATAGGGCCATTTTTCCAGAAGCAAGGGAAAGGAAACAAGTCAAAGTTAGAAAGGCCTACCAAAAGAGAAGTTGACAGCAAGAAGGTAGAGGGAGATGGGGAGCAGCTGTGAGTACAATTCCCCCCCAGCCCTGACTTTTTTGCTCCCTAACCCAGCCAGTCAGGATCAAGGATAGGAAGTTGGTTAGCCACTTGCTGTCAGCAGTGGTGTGCCATAACCACAGAAAAGTGGGTTGTAAATATTATATCCATGGAGTACAACTTCATTTCCTTTCAAAACCTCAAAGGTTGGAGTACCAAACGTCCCAAATGATCAAATGCATCTGGCATAACCTGTCCTAAAAGGGTCTATATTTGAACACCGAACATTTGAAATGTTGGGTGTTCTAATATCGACCCATTTTCACTGAACGCTGAAAATATCGAAGTAACAGGAAACCAAATTCTTTCCTAGGGAAAGAATTCGGTTGTCCGTTTCTCTTGCTTCGGTATTTTCAGCCCTCTGGTGGCAGGTTACGGGTCGGGTTCAGGTAAGTGTGTGCGATTGTGTGGACATGTGGGTTAGGGTGAGTTAGGGTTAGGGTGCAGGTCAGGAAAAGTGTGCGATTGTGTGGACATGTGGGTTAGGGCGGGTTAGGTGAGTTAGGGTTAGGGCGCAGGTGAGGTGACTGTGCAATAGTGACTGACCTTAGGGTTAGGGTTTGGGTTAAGGTAAGTGGATAGTTAGTGGTGTTTGTATAGTTTAGTGTAGGGTTAGGTGTTTTAGAGTGTAGGTGTATGTGTGTGGATTGCTGTTTGTTTGGTGCGCTTATGTTGTGTGTATGTGTTTTGGAATAGCAGATTTTTTTTCCCTAGGAAAAAATTTGCTGTTCTGAATGTTCGATGTTTTTTTTTTTTCGATTGCTAGGGTTCGATATTAGAACACCCAACATTTTGCATGTTCGTTGTTCTAATATAGACTCTACTGAAAGTGATATAAACCCCAAGGGACCATAAGTCATGAAGCAAAGTTTTTTTTTATTTCAAGCTTTTTTCCCTAACCATTAGAGGAGGGAGGAAGGAAGAAAGAAATGCCCCAGGAGATCCATTTTAGACCTGCCAAAACTAAACACATTTGTGATAGTCTCAAAATCCATAATGTTAACTCTGCAGACATTGCTTTCCATGCTGTATCTCCATGTATTCTTGGTAAACATAGATGTCAAAAATGCCTCTGTACATATTCTGTCATTCAAAGGACACAGACAGTATCAAAGGCTTGAGGCAAGTAGAAATTACTTTCAGTTTACATCCTTGCCATTTGTTTTAACTACTGCACTCAGTGTATTCACCAAATGCCTGGCCCCAGTGATAACCTGCTGCAGAGTAAAGAGCACCCACATTTATCTTTAGCTGGATGGCAGTGTCATCCAGGACTGTCCTTAGGAGAGATGCTGAGTGCCCTAAACTACATCTTACAATATGTTTATACAGACTAGTGTTCACCTTCAGCCCCTCAAAAGTCAAATGTGTGCCCTAGCCAGAAGATGGTATCCTCTAGACACAGGCATTGTCAGAGTCTTTCTGCCACTGGAGAAAGTGGAATTCCTGTCTGTATTTTTTTAGAATATGGCAACCAAGGTTCAGTGGACTGCCAACCAGTTTCCTAGCATATTAGGTCACATGGCCTCAACCATCCTCATGAGACAGATTTCACATGGGTAAGTTTCAGTGATCCCTAAGGAGTTTGCAGGACCAGCAATACACGCCTCTGTGGAAACAGTGATTCCACTGTTTTTATGTGTCAAGAAGGAATTCACCCACTGAACCAACTAGAGTGACAGAACCAAGAATATACCCTGCCACCAGACACTCACTGTGGATGCCTCACATCAAGCCTGGGGAGTCCACTGTTTGCACCACACAGTACAGGGAGCCTAGATCCCAAATGGAAAACTGTATAAATGTAAAGGAAATGCTAGCAGTCCAGCATTTGGTGGAAGGCTTTAAAGCAGTATCACAATGATGTTGTACATAAGCAAGCAAAGCAGGGTATATTCTTACCACTTATGCAGGGTGGCCATGCAAACCTTAGAGCACACTCTGAAATTCATTCCTTTTAGAAAAACTCAGTAGCTGGCCAACTAAATAGGATCTCGGTAGGTACACACAAATGGATGCTGAACAGGGGAAACTTTCTAGACCTAGTGAACAGGTGAAGTGTTCCACAGATGGGCTTTTTTACTTCTCTGAGAAGCACACAGTTAACAGATTCTGCTCCAGAGCATCTCTCAAGAAACCTTGGACAGTGGGTCCCTGGTTTTCATTTATTATGATTTTTTTTTTATTTGTTGTGGAGCACTGATATCATTGGAGCTATTTCAGTCTGTGCCTAGGGTAAACATTAAAGGATGCATGATATATACAGAGTGAATGACAAAAGGCAGTATATGCATGTATTATACATAAAGTAAATCTCATATCTGGCTTGAGGGCATAAAAACAATAAATAAATTGTGTACAAAGTGACTGATACAGAGTGGAAATAAGAGTTGGCATGCTGTGAAAGAATCACAATCAGAAATATATCAGAATTGCAAGTCCCTATATAGAGAGAGTTACATGACTAGAGAAATAACACTTGAATTTTCCTAAGAGTTTTGAAATGCGACTTCCTGTAAACTGGACAGTTTTCTATTGACACATGTTATTTCCCTTTTCCATGCTCCTCAGGGCAGTTCTGAAGGTAATGGAGGAGAGGCTAGAAATTATTTTTGTAGCCCCTTTCTGACCAAGACAGCACTTGTTCTCACACCTAATTAAAGTGGCATGAGTGAGAGCTTTCTGCTGCTTCAGCATGTAAACCTGGTCCCTCATCCTTGCCAACTTTGTCCACCTTAACTCGAACGGATTGGAAGCTATGGTCTTGCTTCCCTTTGGGTACCTGTATTCCATAGGCATTCTACATGTGATGAGGAAGGCTATAAACCAAGTACCTAGATAAATAGAAGAGATTTGATTTTTCCCTCTAGTGCCAAAGAAGGGACCTGCATCCCAAACAGGTAGATATACCTACAGTCCCTCAATATCTCTCTGAGCTGTTTTCCACAGACTTAACATACATCAGTAAAAGTGCACCTTTCAGCTACCTCAACCTGCCTGTCCTTAGAACTCAAATTTCTGAAGGGCAACCTTCTACTCAGATCCCCGGCAGACTCTGACTTCAGTCAGGGACTTGAGTTGTATATTACTCAACCCTCGTTGGGCCAGTCATTGTCCCCTGTGGCCATCTTTTATCCTTCCATAACTCAGTATGTCTCAACATTTCTTCAACTCTGTCCCAACCACCTATCCATACTTCTTCTATACACTCTCCACACATTGCATCCAACCTGTTTAATATTGCTCATCACCTTTATTCCAAGTATAGACTGATTAACTGCATTACAACTGAAACCAAAACAAAATTGAGTGCAAGAATCCTCTCCAGTATGCAAAAACAGTATGCATAATTCCCCAGTGTATTAAATTCCTTCTTGGAGGAGATATACTCCCTAATCCTGACTCCATCTATCACAATGAATGTGAAGATAATTCTCTCCCACACTCTTCTCTAACCTAACAACACCCAACTCCCAACCCTGGTGATCTAATTTTTTCTGCAATAAATGTTAGAAGAATAAGAAATAAAACTGATGAACTACATGCCTGGATTACCCAACATAAGATTGACGTTCTCACTGTAACTGAAACTTAGCTTAAACCCAGCATAAACTGCTCCAAAGTTCTACCTCCTGGCTATAATATACATAACAACCATGTAAAGAGGAAAATTGGTGGAATTGCTTTAATATTTCCAAATACCTACCGTATTTCCCCTCACAGTAAACCAATACTAAAATTCATTTCAGCATAAAAAAAATAAAAAAGGGGGGGGGAAAAAGCAGTTCAGCAGAGCTGTTTATTGCTTTCCTGAAAATAAACAATTATAAACAAATATGTATTACTGTCCCTTACATCCCTCCTGGTGACAATACAGCTATACTAGAAGATATCCTGCATTGGATATCCATAATATTTCCACAAGAAAAACTACTAGGTGATGTGAATGTCAGTTGGTTGGATATAAGCTCTAACTCCTCTACATCTAGCATGAACTTATATGATTAATAACCACACACATTATAGTAAGACATCAAATTCCCTATTAGACTGGATCTTAGTATCAGACCCTAATAAAATACACCACCACAGGTACAATGTCAGACTGTCTTAGTGATCATCTCCCAATGTATATGACCAGACATCACACACATCCATTTAAACAGCATATTTATAAAACAACATGCAACCTTTTCAAGTTCAACCCAGAAATGTTCTTTGCTACCCTATCATCTATTAATGGGAACTTCTAAAAATCCACCCCTTAGACAATGCTGTAAATGAATTCAGTACTACTTTTCTAAATATTCTAAATAGAATTGCACCTCCTAGAAGGAATAAACTAAAAAAATAGTGCAATTTGGCTATCCAAAAAGAGTATAATGCTAATGCAGGATAGAGAAGAAGCATGGAAAGAATGGCAAAAATATAAACCCCTTCAATATCTTGAAAACTTTAGAATGCTTCACAATTGTACTAAAAAGTAAATAAATGAAGACAAAAAAATTATACTATACTATACTAAACATAACCCTAACAAATTTTGGAAATCCCTTAAAGAAATCTTACATCCCGGCAAAACATTCAACCCAAACCTCTCTCCTGGTAACTCACCACTTGAAACTGCAATACAGTTCAAATCTTTTTATAGATAGTATAACATCTCTAACCAATGATTCCTCAACATCTAATCCCAACCATGCCCAACAGCCACATCTCACCGCATCCACTTTCACCTTCAGATTTGTGCCCACATCCTAATTAAAACTACTCTTAAACTTAAGCCATGCTTTTCTTCAGCTGATGACCTTCCAAGTGAGTACCGAAAAATTGCAGCCAATAGCATTGCCTAATCCTGTCTCAAACCTTATAAATAGGTAAGTCCAGGAATCTGACATTCCCTTCTCTCTCTAGAAAATAACACATTATCCTTCTACACAAAGGAGGAAATTCAACAGTCATTAATAACTTTAGACCTGTAATAATCTTATCACCCTATTCAAAATACTTGTATTCAAAAGCAATCACCAAACTATCTCTTGCAGGAAGAACTCCTATCCCATACACAACATGGCTTCCATCCTTTCCATAGTACTAACACTGAATTTCTACCTTACATAGCTACTGTCATTAAAGCTAGAGATAATGGCAAACCAGTCTCTTCCTAATTTCTAGACTTGTCTAAAGCCTTCACCAGTTTGTCACAACAAACTTCTACTTCAAATGTCCTCACTATGTCTGACTCAGCCCATCCTTTTGTGTGTGTCTAGGCCTGCACTGAAAATGGCTTTCTACCCATTTGTAAACCTAATAATCAAATGTCAATAAATAAATGTGTCTCTACAGACGCATGCAACAAGTGGAATACCCACAGAGATGCCTTACTAAAAAAAGGATATAAGGCCTAAATCACATGCCCTACATGGACTGACTTAAAGCCCTTAAACGGACTTAAACTTTAACGGACTTAAAGTCTGTAACATACAGACTGCTGAGAGGTTACCTGTGTCTGGCATACACAATGTCCTTCAACACGATACTGATGGATTTTAATGTACATTAGTAAGTCAGAAGGTATTAGAAATACTTGGCCCATGGATCTAAACCTCTTCTGCAACATCAACAAAATGGTTTGGAGGGACAGATGTATCTTAAATAGGATACCACTGCTCTGAAATACACTCCTCATCCACATAAAACAAAGTTCATCCCTGTGCATATTCAAGCACAACTTTGATCTGTGGATTTGAAACAGAAAATTTACCCTAAGACTGCCCCTGTACTACTAATGGACAGAGGCAGCTCCTGAATGCTTTAATCCATGCAGGGGTCCCCTCAAATTATCTATGAAATGATTGAAACTATCCCAATTATTATTATTAGGGGTAATGTATAATTATCAACCATGGGGATGGGTAAGGCCTCTCTCTAATCAAATGGGATAGGTTAACTTGAACGCAAAAAGGGAAATTGGCTAGGCTGAAAATGGCCCGCAAAGGCAGCTGACCTGCTATTTACCTAGGAAATTATGAACAAAAGTTCATTTTGTATTCCTTTCAACCAGCTGCTGCTGTGGATCTGAATTACGTTTGGAAAACAGCCTTTCCTTGTGTGATGCATAAAGACTCTAACCTTATTTTTCATAAGGACAGGGTTACCTTGCATACTAATCTGTCTGTCATACATGAAGTAATCATAGAGATGACACTAAACTAAGGTGTACAGTTTTACCAGTCTATCTTCATGCACATCAAAACAAAGGGGAAATAATTCTACATTCTCCTAATGTCCAGAGGCAGTTGTTAACATATTCTTTAGTTAGAACTAAAGAATTCAGAAGATCAGAACAGCTGTTCATGGCATTTACTGAAAAAAAATGTTATCTGTCCAAGCAGGCCATCTGAAAATAGCACATTGTAGAAACCTTGCTGGGTAAAATTAGATTACATTGTACAAGGGTCACAGCTCCTACCACTGCCATTTTGAAAGAGTTTAATACATGGGATACTTTAGAGGCAGCTGTCTGGTCATAGTGTTAGCTTGTAAGCATATCCCTGTTTTATGCACAAGGTAATTGCGGAAGTACCACTGAACCAACCTATATATTTGCCAGTCTTTTTTCTCTATACCTCAAAACAAAGTGGAAGAAATTCTCCACTCTACAATAAAATAATTCCTGGTCCTGTCTTCATACTTTTTCCAAACACTATAGAGAATCCTTCTCAGTCTTGACTGTCTTGTCCAGTTCCTACATCCTGTCCATCTTGTCCTTCCCCACCCCACCTACTGGGAGAAGGATCATCTTTTTTAAGAGAAACATGATTTGATACAAGAGAGGTAATAGGCTTGGGATACAAAATCTGAATCTAAGCGCTTCTCACCTTTAATAGAAATGCCTCTTTACTGCCAAGGGACCTTAGGAGGTTGCACACTACACCAACTCCTTTTTTTAGTTTCAATGGAGAGAAAGTGTGTCCAAGAAAATGAAAAGCTAAAATTTTATTTCCTGGTCCTCAGGAAGGATGAATCCTGAAGATCTGTTCTGATCCACTCCAAACTTCATAGGTTCATAGGTTAGTACTAGGCTAACTGTCCTTGCAAGCCATTTTAAGCCTAGCCAATTATCCCTTGTGAGATTCAAACCCCTGCACCTTGTGTTTGTAAAGCAAACACCTTAACCATTAGGCCACACTCCCAACTTAAATATTTGATCATAAAAAAGTTTAGAATGCTATCCCTGCACATCCTGCTTTCTTGTCTTTTACAAGATGTCCTCATGGTTACCCCAGATTGAAAAGATTTGTGTCTTCATATTCCCATTTGTATGAACAGAGAGGGTTCTTCAAGTTCATTTCAGGGTCTCTACATTCCAGTACATTTTCCATGTTTGGAATCTTACCTGTGATTGGTATTCTCTAAATGTATAATTCCAGTCTTTGTGCACCTCATGCTGAAGGGCATCCATTAAGAGGACATAAATATAGCCCTGGGCTATAGTGCCTCATACCTAACTGACATGGGTACTTCTCCCTGTGAACTAAAAATCAAGATTCAAAAGTTCATGCTTTCAAACAAGACCCTCTTTGGATTAGTGCTAAGCACTAATAAAAACAGACTTTCTCCCACCAAGGAGAAGACCCATCTCATAGTCTTCTTTTGTGAAGGCAGCAAAAAAGGCTTGAAGATTGTAAAACTCTTCCTGAAAACGTTTGTTCTCCTGGTAAGTCATTTTTTGTCTTCATTACCCGTCTTAGCCAAGTTACACATGAGAGAGATTTAGAAATACCTAAAAAGATTATGTCAGGAAAATCTTCACTGTTTGCATATTCATCTCTGCCATACAAAAGAAGTTCAGATGGTGGATAGCTCAAGTGCAAATTAACTCTCATTTAGCTGCATCAGATTTTGCTGGTATCACTTGCGCAGACACTCTGAAGCCCTGAAAAGATAGAATCACTAGGACAAGACCCAACGTCGACAATGCAAGATAGACATTGGCCCTTACACATTCTCTGCATTTCCAAGTCAGCTTAGAAACATGGAATGTGGCGAGCAGTTGTTTGCAGCACCACAGTCATATGTACATCTGAATGCAGTGAGGACCCCATTTTTGCAAATCCTGCAGACTGATCATGATTGGAATGTGGCCATCTAAGATAATCTACACCTACAGGATTTTTACATTACTTCAACTCACAATTAGGAAATTATGTTCCAGATGGCCATGCAGACAAGCTTGGGCAGTGAGTACCTTTTCTCTGAACTGTAACAGGCCTCATGTATGCCTTCCTCCCATTTCTCTTCCTTTCCTGGATCCTGTTAAAGGCATGAAAAGACAAATCAAGTCTAATTGTAATAGTCATCTATTGACAAGATAGTCATGGATCTCTCAACTTGTACAACATAACAGAGAGTAAACACAAATTCTACCTATGCTTTGCACACTGCTGGCCTAGGTGGTTTGTGGGGGTGGGCATCCTGTTGCATCCAAATTTAAACAGCCTGAAGTAGGTAGGTTGGATGCTACGTTAAACAGCATTAGGTTGGCAGGTTGAAAACCAAGATGGAGCAGTGGTGCAGTGGTACCATTGTTGCCTCACAGCAAGAGGTTCTCGAGTTTGATTTTCGGCTGGGGCGCCTTCTGTGCAGAGTCTACATGTCCTCCCTGCAATCGTGTGGGTTTCCTCCCACAATGCAAAGACATGCATCTGGAGTGTTTCTCCATGGGCCTCAGCTGAACATTGGCTTAATTCCAAGTTGGACTTTCCCAGTAAACAACTGTTAAATAAATAACTAAGACCTTATTGATTGATTTAAAAACAAGGTAAATGAATGGTACTCAAAACCTTTTAAACCATGACTTGAGTGGCGTGGCAATGATGGTGGGCAATAGACCTAGAGTAAATCAATTTGGGATGTGCATGGCAGTTTTTCTTTATGGCGTACTGTACTACAGGAAATCACTAAGTACTACGAGGTAGTCCTACCTGGTGAAATAGAAGATTTAGTGGTATAAATCACAAAACCACTTTAATTGATCAGTACATAAATCCAGGAACAAAATGTATAAGCGCTTTCTTCTAGATAATCTAGACTTCATCAGACAGGTATTTCCTTTTATACAAACCAAACAGGAAGTGACATAATTCAAAGTTAATTAGGGCAGATAAATGACTTTACATTAAATATTCATGAGATTAATAAAATAAGATAAAATGAAATCCTAAATATAGCAATAAACTGCAAGACACAAAACCCCCACAGCAGTATAAATACAAGTTAAATACATTAAATATAAAAAATGAAATTACAAATTTATAAAAAGACTGATGATATGTAATAAATAGAATAAAAAACATTTAAAACCATCTAAAATAACAATGTGATATCTGTGTGTGTAACATGATATATTGAACAGTAATTATTTGGGAGATCATATTACCCCTCCAATGCCTTTAATTTCAATAAGGAGCTGATTGAAATATTTTCGTTTAAGCCTGGCCAGTTCCCGCATTCAGGTGTAGCTGCCAATATAATTCTCTTTTTCCAACAATAGTAATCATGCTCCTCCTCTAACATCAGTGTTGATACTGTCTATAATGAAGAATAAACATTTATGATTGTTCATTATGTGCTTACTTAATGCATTGGTTTCTTTAGAATTTTTAATATCATATAAATGTTCGTACATGTGGTTCTTCAGCTTCCAGTCAGTTTTGCCAACATAGAAACACGACCAGACAGAGCATATAGCACAATATACTACTTTCTCAGAACAACAGTTATATTTCTGCCTGATCTTAATTTCCACATTGTTGACATAAAATATGTTACCTTCTTTTACAAATTATAGTAGTCGTATCTACCACACTTGTTCATGGAACCAGGTTTTTGGTGAAAGAGAAGGCTCCTAGTTTCAAAAATGTTCTTTAAATTCCTTCCTTTTTATACGCAATAGTAGGTTGTGAGCCTATCACAGATCTAATGTTCTTTTTGTGTTTAAGAATGGACCGTTTTTTCAATAAAATATCCTTTAAAATGAAACTCTCATCAGTAAAAACAGTAATAAATGAGGTTTTAAAATCTCTACTTTCTTCCACTATGCTAGTGTCATGAATGTTGGATGAAGGTGAGGTAATGGATGTACTATCACCAGAAGGTAAGGGGAGGTAAAAACCTCTCTCCCTTTTGTTGACAACCTCAGTCATAATGTTAATAGTAAATTTGTGAGGGTAACCTCTTCCTAGAAACATTTCTTTCAGTGTGTATCATTCATTCAGAAATTCATCCATTAAAGACACCGTACATGCTGCACACACAAATTGGCCTTTAACAATAGCCTTCTTTTGTTTCGTAGTGTGGGTGCTAGAATAATGTAGTAGAGAGTTAGAATAAGTATTTTTTCTAAAAATCTTTAAAATGAACTTCTTATCTTATCATGATAGTCCTTGAGTAAAAGGATGTCAAGGAAAGAAATCATATTGAAATCACTGGTGTGTGTAAACTTTAAGATCAGTGGTGATTCCAATATATGCAATAAAATCATTAACAAGTTTGTTAAGTCCATCCCATAAAATAAACATGTCTTCCAAAAACCTGGTATAAAACTTAATATATCCAAAATACTTTGAGGGGAACAAGAATTTTTTCTCCCATTGTTTTACCACAATGTTGGCATATAGCCTACCACATGCTGACCTCATGGCCACTCCCTCTTGCTGTAAATATATTTCCTTATTAAAAAGTATAAAATTGTTTTTGAGAACCCTTTCTATCAAGTGTACATAAACCAGAACATCAAAGTGCGCTATACCTTTCTCATAAAGGTATTCTGTGAACCAGTCTAGCCCTGTATCGTGAGGTATTACTGAGTATAAATTCTTGATGTCAATGGCAATAAACATATAGTTATCATTAAAAGGTATTTTATCAATTGCTTCTAAAAAACTCCATGAGTCCTTACAAATGTGTGTTTCATTGAGTACATGTTCTTTTAACTTGTCCAAATATTTTGCAAAGGGGTGAGTGATAGAACCTTTAGAATCAACTATGTGGTGCATAGGTGGTTGTGTGAAATCCTTGTGTAATTTTTGTAGTTCAAACAGTACAGATAGTCTGGGATAGGGAACTGATAGGTAATTAAGCGTATTAATAGTAATTGATCCTTCAGTGAAAAGATCTTGTAGTTCATTTCCTATTTTGTTATATGACATATTTAACTCATTTAGAGAAGCTTTTGAGTACGCTTTTCCTTCTAAAATAAATAGCATCTCATTATAATCATTGTAGTTCATTAGAACCACCCCTCCCCCCTTGTCTGGTTTCATAATTCTAGTTGCATGCACAAAAACCTCTATTTCATCAATTAACCTTTATTCATTTACATTAGAGTTCCTATTTGAGAACTTGGAATTACGTATGTCAAGTTCACAAATGTTCTCGAATAGTTGAACCACAGGGTGGAGTGGAGGATTGTAAGTGCTAGATATAGCCAAAGGATTGACGAAAGAAGCAGAAAGGGAATTATTAAAAAGAATTTACAAATTTAGTTTACATGTGTAAATTCTTAGATCCATTAAAGTACTGGCAATATCCAGGAATTGTGAGGGCACAAAGGTAAACCCTTTGGCAAGCAGATTGCAGTGTTCTGGCCTAATTTCATTGCTGGAAAAATTATATAAATTAAAAGCACCCAAGGTGTTAGTGACAATATGACAGGGTGGCAGTGGATGATCCAGAATTTGTTCTGGTATATCCAACAACATGTTGGAAGCATCAGGTATAAATACAATTAGCTCCTGTTGTTCCAATTCTGGAACCTCCACCCACCCCTGTTCATCATCCCTCCCCTGTTCCATTGGTTGTGGGTATTCACAGGAGCCATCTCCCAGTTGTTGTTCATAGGTGGGCCCTTGTTCCTCAGACACTCTGAGCGTCTTAGAGGTGGAAATTCCTGTGGGTCTAAAAAACCTGCCCAGAATTACTGGGTGTTGTATCATTACTACTGTTTTCATTAATATTGTTGACAGAATAAGAGTTGTTAAATTTGTTAGCCCATTCTTGTGATGGCGGAGGTCTGGGGTATGCCATACCTTTGCCATAATCATTTCTATCTCTAGTCAGATGTTCTTCATGTTTCACTGTTGCAGTCATTACATTTGGGTTATCTACTTGCAGGTTGCCCTCAGTCGGCAAGATTAACAAAGTCTTGGGTCCTGCGTCGGTTGCTGTCCCTTCTTCCATGACGTCAGGTCGTCGGGTATAAAACATGCAGCCGACGCCATTACACCAGTCTTTCTTGCTGTGCAGTGCCCGAAGCAGAAGCAGTTCGCAAGTGCCGGTCAGCCGACTCCTGAAATTTTCGTTTTCGAGTTTCAGAACTGAAGTCTTAAACTAAAGCTAAGTACCCCGTTGGGGAAAATTTTTTTCTTGCTACTTACCGATGTCTGTAAAAGTTAATCATTGCATTACTTGTGGAAAGCAAATACCTCATAAAGATTTTCATTCATACTGTAATCCTTGCCTGGGCCCTGACCACGACGTACCTTGCTGTCAGTTTTGTGCTTTATTTAATCAGCGCATTATCCATCATCGGTATATTTTTGCCTCTAAATATTTTGGTTCTCGGTTTAATTATCCAGAAGTGTCATCAGTTAGCCATCCGACTCCCGGGATTCCAAAAAAACCTCAAAGATAAAGACAGAGACAGGCCGCTGAGGTCCAAAACTGCCGACGACACTTCTCCTAAGCCAGTCGCCAGTTCGCCGGTACTCAGTGAGGTGCTTTCGCAGCCCCAGAAACCCACTACTTCTGATTCACAGGCCTCTACTGAGACCCATGCCGCGAGATGCTTCAACTATGGAACTCGCGAATGTCTCTACCTTGGATGGGTCCGGAGCCGCTGTGCAGGCACTGGCTTCTGAGGGTGTATTCAGGCCTACGGACTTGCATATTAAATCGACACCTCCTTCATTACTTAGGCCTAAATCTCAATCCATGTCTAAAAAAACGACGCCCAGGCCACATGCTCAGGCCTCTATGCCTAAAAAACAAATGATAAGAATGGGTGAAGATCTAATAACTCTAATCAGGAGTAGCCAACCCCCCCCCCCCCTTCTAAGAGGCCTAGGACTGAGGTTGATTATGAATCTTCTGATCAAGATTCTGTTTTTTCTGACTCTTCTGATTATCTGGATTTGTCCTTGCCTACTTATGCGAATTCTGATGCAAAGGACTGTATTCCCTCTGCATCCCCTCCTAAGGATTTCTCCTTTTGGGGAAACCTTACATACTCTAAGGGAGCATTTCCACTGGGAAAGCCAGGATTTTTCTGATTCAAAAAGAGGCTTAGGGATTTCCTTCTCCTACCTCAGCATAGGCCTTTAGCTATTCCTCCTGTACTAGCCATTGTTGATGATGCTTTCTTGGAATCTAGTTTGGCCCCTGATTCCCTGCCTCCCTGCTCCCAGAAAACCTGACAAGATATTACAGGGTCCCTGAGTCCCACAAGTTCCTTTTCAAAAATCCTATTGCAGATCCAGAGACTATTTCACAGGGGCCCAAGGGCATTAAGGCTTCTACTGCTAAAAATCCTAACCCTTCTGATAGAGACTCCAGGGCATTGGATAGATAGGGTAAGAAGGTTTACATTTCTGCAACCTTGGCCATTAGGGCTTTAAACTGCCAGTTTCATATGTTAAAATATCAACAACATGTTATTGGACTGCTTAAACAGAAAATTATGTTGATGTCCTTCAAGAATGCAACTGCAGTCATAACATGTGGGTTGTCCTGCCTCAGGCAGCCCTCGGTCGGCCGGATTCCAAAGTCTGGGTCCGACGTCGGCTGATGTCGCATTTCTCTCCGACGTCAGAGCGGCTGGAGTACATAAGCATCAGCCGACACCATTTTCTTCAGTCTTTCTTGCCGCGCGGTGCCCGAAGCAGAAGCAGTTCGCAAGTGCCGGTCGGTCAGCTCCTGTATTCTTCGATACCGAAGTCATCAAAAGTCATCAAAAAAGCTAAGTACCCCGTTGGGGACCTTTTCTTGCCTCAGCCGATGTCAGACATTACTGAAAAAGTTAACAATTGTCTTTCTTGTGGTAAACAAATACCTCATAAGGATTTCCACTCTTACTGTCTTCCTTGCCTTGGCCCAGACCACGACGTCTCGGCCTGTGTAGCCTGTGCTCGCTTCAACAAGCACACTCTCAGGCGCCGGGCGGAGTTCGCTGAAGATTTTTTCAGCGATAAATTTGCTTACACCATGCCGTCGGAACTACCGACATCGCAAACTCCCAAGAAGCGAAAAGACTGGGACCAACATCCTCGGCCCGCGTCTACCACCGACTCCACGCCAAAACCCAGCGCGAGTGCTCCGGTTCCCTCTGAGATGGTCTCTCCACCGCTCCGAACCGAAGACACCGCATTACCGACTTCTCTGATTCCGGACATCACTCCGGCGCCAGTTATCGATTTTCCTCCGGATACCGAAACCGAGGAAATGCCCGAGACCATTGCTGTAGACAAGGTCACTCCTGCACGTGGAGCTGCCAGGCCTCCTATGGCCATGTCTATTAAGGCCTACACTAGGGCTAAGGCAGCCAGCAAAACAAAGCATCTTACTACTAAAACCTTACCTCAGCCTACTCCAGAGACACAAATTATGTCCATGGCTGCTGACTTAATTTCTATGATTAGAGGTTCACAGGCCCATCCTGAGAGAGGATCCCAGCCTCCTTCTGATAAAAGGCCCCGGATTGAACCCCCTGACCCTACTCCTTCAGATGAAGATTCTGAGGGCTCTGTCCACTCTGATAGCCAGGAAGAGCTCTTCCAGACCTATGAGGACTCGGATGCAGATGATTCCATCCCCTCGGCCTCCCCTCCTGAGGATATTTCTTTTGGGGAAGTTCTGCATACCATGAGGGAACATTTCAAGTGGCAAGGACAGGAATATTCTGATTCCAGAAAACGCCTTAGGACTTTCCTTAAGAAGCCACAGCACAGGCCCTTAGCTATTCCTCCTGTACTTGATGTTTTGGATGATTTATATTCCGACTCTAGTGCTACCCCTGATTCTCTTCCTCCTGCTCCAGCCAAGCCAGACAGGTATTACAGGGTCCCAGAAACTCATTCCTATTTATTCAGGGCCCATACTGCTGATTTGGAAACTATTTCACAGGGGCCTAAAGGAGTTTCAGCTTCCACCTCTAAAAATCCATTGCCCTCCAACAGGGAAGCTAGGTCATTAGAGAGATGGGCAAAAAGGTTTACACATCCACTACCTTATCTATGAGAGCTTTGAATTGCCTTTTTCATATGTTACAATATCAGGATTTCCTGTTAGAAGATTTACAAAAAACATTAGCCACTCCTGATCCTCTAGACAGGAAGGCTTTGCAGGAAGCTGTACATAACACTCAGCAAGTAAGCAATCACTTCCTGCAGTGTGGATATGATGCACTGGAAGCTTCATGTAGGGCAGCTATGACAGGGGCAGTCATTCGTAGACATGCGTGGTTAAAAGATCAACCTCTACCAGATCATGTAAAGGCAAAACTTCTGGATGCACCTTTGGAAAAGAACAAGCTTTTTGGTGCTAATGCTAAGGATGTGTTAAAGACCATCGAAGAAAAAGCAAAATCAGTTCAGACGGTGAAAGATTTCCTCCAAGTTCAACCCCCCAGATTCAGTAGGAATTGGCCTTCAAAAAACTGGTCCTTTCCTAATCCAGAAAAGTTTCAAAGGGGTAAAAACAGACGTGGCCGAGGAAGAGGCCAATACAGAGGCCCTTACAGGGGATGACAATGGCAGCCAGGAAACCAAAGAAGTGACGCAGGGGTTTCACCTGCCCCACAGCCACAATCTCAATGACTTTCCTCTACTTCCGCCTACCAGTGAACAAATAGAAGCTCCCTTGGGCGGAAAGTTATCTCTGTTTGCAGAAAATTGGCACAGACTGACAAAGGACAAATGGATTTTGGACATTATAGACCGAGGGTACAGGTTCCATTTTCATACCTTGCCAAGAAAACAAGGCATGCCAAACCTACCACAAAACCAGAGGGCAGAGGCGATCAAGCAAATCACTCTGCTGACTCTGATGAAAGCAATAGAAAGAGTTCCACAACAAGAACAAGACCAGGGGTTTTACTCAAGACTGTTCCTTGTTCCAAGAAAAGAATCTCAATGGAGACCAATACTGGACTTGTCCGCATTAAACACCTTTCTCATAGTACCAAAGTTCAAAATGCTGACTCTACAGCAACTCCTTCCCATGCTGGGCAAGGGGTCTTGGCTGATTACTCTGGACCTCAAGGAGGCATACCTGCATGTCCCTATCAGACACAGCTGCAGAAGATACCTCAGATTTCTTGCAGGGCCAGAGCATTATCAATTCTCAGCATTGCCATTTGGCTTATCTACTGTGCCCAGAGTATTCACAAAATGCCTGGCTTCAGTAATTGCTCATTGCAGGCTCCAGGGGATACAAATTTACCCGTACCTGGACGACTGCCTCATACAAGTGGACGACAAATTGATGTTGACAAAAAACTTGGACTATGTCATACGATTACTTCAAGCTCTGGGATACACAGTCAACTTCCAAAAGTCAAGACTGCAGCCATCCCAGCAAATAATCTTCTTAGGAGCCAAACTAGACACAGCCTCTCAAATGGCTTACCTGACAGAAGACAAGCAAGAGAAGTTAACTCATTACTTCAAAGGTTTAGCAAAACTCACCCAGATGACTGCAAGGAGATTCCTACAGGCCCTGGGTTACATGGCATCCTGCATTCTCCTGGTTCCATTAGCAAGACTACACATGAGAAAGCTTCAATGGTACCTAAAAAGCATTTGGTCTCAACACAGCAACAACTTGGAGACAATCATACCGCTCATTCCATGCCTACAAAAGGAATTCCTATGGTGGGCCTCGGTGAGCCAGGCAAACACAGGTATGTCATTCAAAAAACCACAGATAACACAGACCATGACCACAGACGCCTCAGACCTTGGATGGGGGGCGCACATGGAAGGCAGGTGTATACAAGGACAATGGTCTCCAAAGGAAACACATCTGCATATAAACCAAAAGGAAATGCTGGCAGTAATGCATGCCATCGAGGCCTTTCAACACCAACTTCAGCAAGGCCATTTACTGATACGGACAGACAACACCACTGTGATGTGGTACATAAACAAGCAAGGGGGCACCCACTCTTACCCCTTTGCAGACTGACAATGCATCTTTGGGAAACATCACTGAGCCTGAACATCCAGTTACAATCCCAGTTTGTTCCAGGCAAAGACAATGTGTTGGCGGACAGCCTAAGCAGGAATTTCACAGATCCACACAAGTGGAGGTTACATCCGAAGGTCTTCACACAACTCACTTCGACATGGGGCAGGCCAGAAGTGGACCTATTTGCCTCTCACCTCAACCATCTTCTACCAAAATTCTGCACAAGGACATACCATCCGAAAGCTTGGAAAATAGATGCTCTCTCATTCAACTGGAACTTCCTAACAATCTATGCATTCCCACCTCTGCCACTGATGACCTCAGTATTACTAAAGATCAAAGCAGAGAGACCCAAGGGAATCATAATAGCTCTGGACTGGCCAAGACAACACTGGTACCCACTACTACGGAGCATATGTCACACCAGGAGGTGGGCCCTTCCCCAATGGCCTCTACTTTTGACTCAACACAATTTCGAAACAGTGCATCCAAACCTTCAGACACTGCAGCTAACAGCCTGGGAGATCCCATAAATAACCTCAACCTATCTCTCTCCAAGGAAGTTCAGCGGATACTAACAGAGGCTCGAAGACCATCCACCAGAAAGGTTTACTTAGCAAAGTGGAAAAGATTCAGCAATTGGAATACCAGCAAGGGACATGATGCATCATTGCTGAACATCTCACTCATCTTGGAATATTTGGCAGATATGCTAAAGAATGGCCTCTCATATTCTTCCATAAAGATACATGCATCAGCTATTTCAGCTAGATACAACACTGATCCTCCTGTTTTTTCACACCCTTTGCTAAGACAATTCCTCAGGGGAATCAAGAACATTAAGCCACCAAGAAAGGCCCCAGTGCCAGCCTGGGACCTCAATTTTGTCCTAGAAAAACTGACTCTACCTCCATTTGAGCCAGCAGCTTCAGTTGACTTGCAATTTCTCTCATGGAAGACAGCTTTCCTGTTGGCAATTACCTCAGCAAGAAGGGTTTCGGAACTACAGGCCCTTATGGCAATACCACCGTTCATAATTTTTCACAGAGACAGGGTTTCATTAAGGACCAACCCTACTTTCATGCCAAAGGTGGTATCTAGGGTTTCTTTAAACCAAGCCATTCATCTGCCTGCTTTCTTTCCCAATCCTGAGAATAAGGGGGAAAAACTGTTGCATACCTTGGACATTCACAGACAGCTTCGATACTACCTGGACAGAACCAAGGCCAGTAGGAAGTCTGAACAACTTTTTGTAGCTTACACCCCTGCAGTCCAAGGAAAACCAATTTCAAAACAGACTATTTCAAAATGGATTGGACATTGCATCAGATTCTGTTATTCATTTCATGGAAAGACTGTTCCAGCCAATGTCAGACCACATTCCACCAGAGCTACAGCCACCTCTACAGCATTCTTAAGAGGGGTGCCTACTAAGGACATTCTAGAAGCTGCTATTTGGAGCTCCGTGCATACGTTCTCCAAACACTACAATCTCTCTCTTTACTCCAGATCCAGAGCAGGCTTTGCTTCGGCAGTCCTGCAGGGTTTGATTGCCACACCATCTTTTCCCTAGAGCATTCCTCCTCCCCCAGCTAAGCTATGGTATTCTACCCACATGTTATGACTGCAGTTGCATTCTTGAAGGACATAGTACAGTTTTGTACCTACCATAAATGTAGATGTCCGATAGACATGCAACTGCAGTCGGATTTTCCCACCCTCCATACCCCTCTATGCCTAGGGTCCACTCCTATCCCTGTTACTCTTAGCTGGGGATATCTGTTATGGTGTATTTGTTTTATTGCTCATTTATTTGTCTGGAATTCTGTTTTTGTCTTCCAATTTGATTACAGCCTTCCTTGGAGGGCACCTGACATCTGGGGCAAGAAACACTGAAGAAAATGGCGTCGGCTGATGCTTATGTACTCCAGCCGCTCTGACGTCGGAGAGAAATGCGACATCAGCCGACGTCGGACCCAGACTTTGGAATCCGGCCGACCGAGGGCTGCCTGAGGCAGGACAACCCACATGTTATGACTGCAGTTGCATGTCTATCGGACATCTACATTTATGGTAGGTACAAAACTGTACTTTTCCTAACTGTATGGAAAATAAAGAATTACAGGATTTAATGCATTCTGCCGAACAAGTTGGAAAACATACTTTGCAATGTGGTTTTGATAAATTAGATGCCTCTTGCAGGGCTGCTGTTACTGGGTCTGTGCTCAGAAGACATGCTTGTCTTAAGGAGCAATCTTTGCCTGGTCGTGTTAAAGCTAAATTGTTAGATGCTCCTTTAAATCAGGACCGCCTGTTTGGCAACAAGGCTGAGGAAGTTCTTAAAAAGATGGAAGATAAAGCTAAATCTATGCAAACTGTTAAATATTTTTTACAAGTTCAGCCTCCTAGATTTAGTAGGCACTGGCTCTCTAAGAATTGGTCCTTTCCAGCTTCTTCCAGGTCTTCTCAAGCCAAACCCAGACACAGCAAACACCACAGGTTTCAGTCCCAGGGGACTTGCAGAACTAAGCAGTGGGGGGCCTCCACTTCCAAGTCTGGGAATAATAAGACTCCCCCTATGGTAAACTGTCTCAATGACTCCCTTTTAAAATTTCCAAGCACTTATCAACTGACTGCCCCTTTGGGGGGAAAAATTGCTCTTCATGCAAAGAATTGGGAGCTCATTACCCAGGACAAATGGGTTTTAAACATAGTGTCCCAGGGATACAGATTTCACTTCCACACATTGCCAACACCAAGTGGGTGGCTGGACCTACCCCCAAATCAGTGGGCAGAGGCCCAAAAATAAGTACTTTCTCTCTCAAGCATGGGGGCTATTCAACTGGTACCAGAAGAGGAAAAGGGACACGGTTTCTACTCGAGACTTTTCCTGGTACCCAGAAAAGACAATTCATGGTGTCCTATCCTGGACCTGTCTACTCTAAACACCTTTTTGGAGATTCCAAAATTCATGATGCTGACTCTTCACCAATTACTTCCTATGCTAGGCAAAGATGCTTGGTTGGCAACACTAGATTTAAAAGACGCATACCTGCACATCCCAATCAGGGAATCTTGCAGAAGATACCTACACTTCAAAGCAGGCTACATGCACTATCAGTTCTCTGCACTGCCCTTTGGCTTATCTACTGCACCCAGGGTATTCACAAAGTGCCTAGCTCCAGTTGCATTTTGCAGGCAAAGAAATATTCAAATATACCCATATCTGGACGATTGTCTAATTCAGGCAGAAAACCAGGACATACTTTTGAATCATCTGGCCTTTGTAAAAAGGGTTCTAACTTGTCTGGGGTACACCATAAACGAAAAGAAATCACACCTGGTACCCTGTCAACAAATTATATTCCTGGGAGCAAGCTTGAATACAACTTCCCAGATGGCTTGCCTCATGCCAGAAAAGCAAATTCATTTGACAACCTACTTCAAACAAGTGGCCACAAAAACCCTACTATCTGCAAGACAAATACTGGAAGCCTTGGGGTTCATGGCCTCTTGCATTCTTCTAATTCCATATGCAAAACTGCATATGAGGAAACTACAGTGGTATCTAAAAAGCCTATGGTGTCAACATTCTCAAGACCTAGAAACAATGATTCCTATCATACCTTGCCTACTCCTAGAGTTCCTTGGTGGGCAGAGGCCTGCCACCAAAACAAGGGACTACCTTTCACACCACCCTGTGCCATCCAAACCCTAACAACAGATGCATCAGACTGTGCATGGGGGGCTCACCTGGCAGGGAAGTGCATTCAGGGCAAATGGAACCCAAGTCAAATGCACCTTGATATCAATAAAAAAGAAATGTTAGCTGTACAGAATGCTATGACAGCCTTCAAGGATCACATTCTTCCAGGACAACTAATGGTAAAGATGGACAACACCACTGTTATGTGGTACATAAACAAGCAGAGGGGTACACATTCCTACCCCCTCTGCATACTAGCCATCGCATTGTGGAACACAGCCTTGAGCTACCAAGTGCACATACAAGCTCAATTCCTGCCAGGAAAATTAAATACACTGGCAGACGGACTAAGCAGAAACCTCATGGACCCACACGAGTGGAAACTGGAACCAAGGATTTTCAACATGTTGACAAGCAAATGGGGGAGCCCAGATATAGACCGGTTTGCCTCGCCCCAGAACTACCAATTGGACACATTTTGCACAAGGACTCCTCTCAAACAAGCCTGGAAAGTGGCTGCTCTGTCTTTCAGCTGGAAAAACCTTCCCCCTCTGCCTGTGCTCTCCAAAGTACTACTAAAAAATCAAACGGGACCAACATAGGATGATTTTTATTGCTCCAGACTGGCTGTGCCAACACTGGTACCCCTTCCTGCGCAGTGTGTCATGGTTATCTCCATGGCACCTGCCTCAGACTCCTTCCCTGCTGTCTCAGCAGGAGACCCAGATTCTGCACCCTCAGCTTCCAACACTGAACCTTGCAGCCTGGCTAATTACTTAATCTCTCCTTTAGCATCCCTCAGCAAACCTGTGATGGATATCATCTTAGAGGCAAGGAGACCTAGTACTATAAAATCTTATGCTGAAAAATGGAAAAGATTCTGTGCCTGGAACCAATCTCAAGGGATGAGCACAGCAGCGTCCAATTTACCTCAGATTTTACAATACTTAACTGAGATGCTTCACAAGGGCCTGTCATTTTCCTCCATTAAAATCCACGCCTCAGCCATTTCAGCTCATTATACCACAGAGCCTCCCCTCTTCTCTCATCCACTGCTCAAGCAGTTCCTCAGAGGGGCCAAAATTCTGAGACCACCCAGGAGAGCTCCAACCCCAGCCTAGGGCCTTAACTTTTCCTTGGAAAAACTCACTGTACCTCCTTTCGAGCCAGCTGCTACTGCAGACTTAAATTTCCTTTCTTGGAAAACAGCTTTCCTTTTAGCAATCACTTCAGCTAGAAGGGTATCTGAATTACAGGCCCTTATGGCAGTGGAGCATTTCATCATCTTTCATGCGGGCAGGGTGTCTCACAGAAGAAATCCATCCTTCATACCCAAGGTGGTATCCAGTGTGGCTCTTAATCAGTCCATTCATTTGCCAACCTTCTTTCCCAATCCACAGAATAAAAGGGAATGGATACTGCATTCCTTAGATGTGCAGAGACAACTTAGATTCTACTTGGACAGGACTAAACCTCAAAGGAAATCTGAACAACTGCTGGTAGCATTTGCTGCAGGGGCAGAGGGGAAGGCTATTTCAAAGCAAACCATTTCTAAATGGATAAGCCATTGCATTCATTTCTGCTATAAACACCATGGAAAACCTATCCCCCAGGGGATCAGACCTCACTCCACCAGGGCTGCATCTACCTCTACAGCCTTTCTCAAAGGCATCCCTATCAGGGACATCCTAGAAGCTGCTACCTGGAGTTCTGTACATACTTTCACCAAGTATTATCATTTGCCAATTTTCTCTAAATCCAGAGCTGGCTTTTCCACTGCAGTCTTGCAGGGCCTTATAGCTGGCCCTAATGCTATCTAAACTCCTCCTCCTCCCAACCATAGCTTTGGGAATCTACCCAAATGTAATGACTACAACAGTGAAACACGAAGAATATAGTACAGTTGTGTACATTTACAGTAAATGTAGATGTTCGAGTGTATTCACTGTTGCAGTCCTGGTTACCCGCCCTCTAGCCCCCTAACTTCTTTTGGCTATACCTCTACTTTCCTTTACTATGCTTAAAAGCCTTTTTGGTGTATTTGCTTTTTTTGTTGGAGGTATATCTTTGTGCTTTTATGTTTAATTGCTTCCCATTAGGGGGCACCTGACATCTGGGGCAAGAAAAACTGATGTAATGGCGTCGGTTGCATGTTTTATACCCATGACGACCTGACGTCATGGAAGAAGGGACAGCAACCAACGCACGACCCAAGACTTTGTTAATCAGACTGACTGAGGGCAACCTGCAAGCAGATAACCCATATGTAATGACTGCAGCAGTGAATACACTCGAACATCTACATTTATGGTAAGTGTACACAACTGTACTTTTTTCACCTTTCTAGCTTTTATGGAACCCACAAGTTGGTCAATACTCTTGAATATTCTCAAATTTAAACTTGTCATAATGTAAACGCCCACAAATACTTTTATCCAAATCAGAAACAGAAGAAATCAATTCATTAATTAACAAATCATTATGCTTGACTATTAATCACATGTATTCTATCCCATGTTTGTCAAACATAACCACTAGCTCTTTAAACAATTCAGAATTATGTTGCAAGCCAGTAGGATAGAGCCACATTCTCAAACCTTTTGAAACTATATTTTCCTTCATACGTTCAATGAAATATGCATTGTCAAGTTGCAAATGCTTAATTTTAGATAATTTATAATCAAAAGCTTCAAAGTTGGTAAATCACTGCTACCATTAGTTGTTGAAAGTCCTTCAGTCTCACAAAGGGAAATACTCTCTGTAAGCCATTCCTGTAAAGCAGGCATGGTTCCTGCCCTCAAAGCCATCTCTCCTGTGTGTTCTGCTTGTTGTGTAAGTTGTCCACAAGGTATGGATGAAGAAAGACTGACAAATCCATTGAAACTGGAAGGAAAACCATTAGATGCATGCCAATATTCATTATTTTCCAAGTTACAGTCACTCAAAGCAGACTGCAAGCTGGTAGAAGCCGTTTCAGTTCCACTAGAAGCAGGAAAATGCGGTCTGACATCAGAAGAGGGTGTGTCAAGTCAACCGTTCACTTTATGTGAAAGAGACTGCACTACAGAACTTAAAGTAAGCACAGTTTGCTTCAAAGCCTAAATATCAGAGTTCTGTGAACTGAGTGGGACCGATTAAGCCCCGCTATCTTCACTGGCCATGACAAGCTAATAGTAAAGTCAAACAGAAGCACAAACCAAAAGTAGCCCAAGTGAAGCAGCTGGATTGGACCCACTCACCAAAAATGGATGACTCAGTAGTATAAATCAGTAGTATAAATCACAAAACCACTTTAATCGAATCAGTACATAAATCCAGGAACAAAATGGATAAGCGCTTTTGTCTAGATAATCTAGACTTCATCAGACAACAGTTAAAGCATAGAGACTTCCTTTTATACAAACCAAACAGGAAGTGACATAATTCAAAGTTAATTAGGGCAGATAAATGACTTTACATTAAATATTCATGAGATGAATAAAATAAGATTTATTTATTTCCATTTTGATGACCGGGGATGCTCAGGGAGCCCATTTTCAGTGGAGGCCTGGGGAGAAAAGCTCCGCATTACATAGTTTAGCTGCATATACAATCATAGTAAAGAAGACACAATTACAATTTCATTTCATGCTAGAGAACAGGAATAAATTATTTGGTTACATAGTATCTAAATATTTAGGATGGCAATGGTAACTTAATTGAGAGGGAGAATAAAGACTTAGAAGGAAAAGAGAGAAAAAAAGCTGGGATGGGTTATTTATAATACGTACAATTATATTTACAATATGTACATTTATGTTAGGTTAGCTTGTACTCAGAGTTAGTCAGGAGTTTAAGGGGTGGATTGATTATTAAGCTAGGTGGGGAGAGTGCAGTTGCATTTCCTGTTAGAGGAAAGGTAGGAATGTAGCTGAGTTTTAAAGTTTTCACAAGTCCTTAGAGAGGAAGCAAGAGAATTCCATTTTTTAGCTAAGGAAAGGGATAGAAGAAGCTGACCAGCAGGATGATTGGGTTTGCGGACAGTAATTAGGTTTTGATGAGGGGTGTAATGTTGAAGGATGTTGGTTAGTGCTGGGCACTTAGTAGGTTGAAAAATTTGTCTGTGGGCTGTAGTAATTTGGAGGTAGTCTAGATGGTTGGAGAGTTCAAACCAATTTAACAAATGAAGGGTAGTACAATGATGGGAGGAGAATTTGGCTTTGGTTGCAAATTTAGGAATCTTATAACAGACTTCCAATTTGGAGGAGAGAGAGACAGATGAGTTTGTTAGTAGAGGAGCGCCATACATTATTGAGGTGAGTAGATGGGTATTGGCGAGAGTTTGGTGGAAGGAGAGAGAAAGTGGATGTTTTTGTATAGCATACCAAGTTTTATATGGGTTTTCTTAATGTTTTGCTGGATGTGTGTCGAATTTTAGGTGTTCATCAATAGTAACCCCAAGTAGTTTAGCGAAGGGAACAATCTCTATAGTAGAGTTGTTTTGGCTAATAATTTGGAGCGAGTTTTTATCAAGAGGGGAAGCTTTTGAGGGAGAGAATAATAGTATTTTGGATTTGTTGGCATTTAGCGAGAGGTGGTTTTGGAGCATCCAGTTTTCAGTGGTGGAGAAAGCAGTTTGGGTCACTGAAGCTCTGAGAGGTTAGAGGCGCAGCAGACTAAAGTTGAATTGTCTGCATAATGTACAATTTTGGTGTTGGGTATGGCTTTGTGGAAATCATTAATAAAGATGTTGAATAGCATTGGACCAAGTATGGATCCCTGGGTTACCCCAGTGGGGGTAGGAAGGAAGGTTGAGGTGCCTTTCCCCATTACACAGCTTGAGACCTGTCAGAGAGGTAGCTTGAGAACCAGGATAAGGTATTCTGGGAGAGATTAAGGTTAGAAAGATGGTTCTAGAGATGGGTATGGAAGATGGTATCGAATGCCTTGGACAGATCTAGTAGAACTGTTGATACTATTTTTTCCAGAGTCATGGGCAAGATTTATTGTGTCTAAGAAGGAGAGAAGGGCAGTGATAGTACTATGGCCAGGTCAGAAGCTGTGTTGGGTTGGAGTGATTAGTTGGTGATTGGCTAGGAATGGCATAAGCTGAAGTGGATGCATTTTTCCAGAAGTTTATAAGATATATAAGATTTATAAGAAGTTTATTAAGTTTAAGATAAAATGAAATCCTAAATATAGCAACAAACTGCAAGACACAAAACCCCACAGCAGTATAAATACAAGTTAAATACATTAAATATAAAAAAAATGAAATACATTTATAAAAAGACTGATGGTATGTAATAAATAGAATAAAAAACATTTAAAACCATGTAAAATAACAATGTGATATCTGTTTGTGTAACATGGTATATTAAACAGTAATTATTTTGGAGGTCATATTACCTCTCCAATGCCTTTAATTTCAGTAAGGAGCTGATTGAAATATTTTTGTTTAAGCCTGGCCATTTCCCTGCATTCAGGTAGTTGCCAATGTAATTCTCTTTTTTCCAACAGTAGTGACTGTGCTCTCCTGTAACAACACTGTCTATAATGAAGAATAAAAATTTATGATTGTTGTTCTCCATTATGTGCTTACTGAATGCATTGGTGTCTTTAGTATTTTTAATATCATATAAATGTTCGTACATGCTGGTCAGTCTTGCCAACATAGAAACACGAACAGACAGTGCACATAGCACAATACACTACTTTCTCAGCACAATAGTTATATTTCTGCCTGATCTTAATTTCCACATTGTTGACACAAAATATATTACCTTCTTTTACAAATTTACAGTAGTTGCATCTACCACACTTATTCATGGAACCAGGTTTTTGGTGAAAGAGCAGGCTCCTAGTTTCAAAAATGTTCTTTAAATTCTTTCCTTTTTTATACACAATAGTAGATTGTGAGCCTATCACACACCAGGGATTTCAACATGACTTCCTTCCTTGACATGCTTTTCCTCAAGGACTATCATGATAAGTTTATTTCAAAGATTTTTAGAAAAAATACTTATTCTCTCTACTACATTATTCTAGCACCCACCCTATGAAACAAAAGAAGGCTATTTTTAAAGGCCAATTCGTGCGTGCAGCACGCATGGTGTCTTTAATGAATGAATTTCTGAATGAATGTGACATGCTGAAAGAAATGTTTCTAAGAAGAGGTTACCCTCACAAATTTATTATTAATATTATGATTGAGGTTATCAACAAAAGGGAGAGAGGTTTTTACCTCCTCTTACTTTCTGGTGATAGTACATCAATTACCTCACCTTCATCCAACATTCATGAAACTAACATAGTGGAAGAAAGTAGAGATTTTAAAACCTCATTTATTACTGTTTTTACTGATGAAAGTTTCATTTTAAAGGATATTTTATTGAAAAACTGGTCCAATCTTAAACATGAAAAAATATTAGATCTGTGATAGGCTCACAACCTACTATTGTGTATAAAAAAGAAAAGAATTTAAAGAACATTTTTGAAACTTGGAGCCTGCTCTTTCACCAAAAACTTGGTTCCATGAATAAGTGTGGTAGATGCAACTACTGTAAATTTGTAAAAGAAGGTAATATATTTTGTGTCAATGTAGATTCCTCAGAGGTCGGATTAGAGGAAATTAAGATCAGGCAGAAATATAACTGTTGATCTAATATTGTTAATCCTCATTCATTCCTTACGCATGGGTATCGGTTCTGACCTCGGAACCAAGCTGCCCATTTTCCAAGCTCGCGTCAGCTTCAAACTCTCGAGCTAAACTCTTACCCACAATCCCCCTCTCCCTGTTACCTCAGATTTCATTTGCCGCATTGCCATTCGGTTGTGTCAAGCTGCTTCTCTTGAGCTAAGTACAGTTATTTGTTGTTTAATAGTTTTTCAAATTAGTTTTCTGTCAGAAAAGTTTCTATTTTATTGTCTCTTACCCTATCGCATCTAGAGCTCATATTTTCTTCAGGTTTTCTGCTCTTTTCTCCACCTTTTTACCACGAGGTATTCTCTCTTTACCATCGTTGGTAATCCTTCCCTTTTTCTTATACCTTCCAGGTATTCTTTTGTACCATTGCTGGTACCCTTTTCTATTAATTTATTTGCTGTTATGGCATATAAGAAAGGTAGTCCGGGGTTTAAGCAGTGTTCTGATTGTGGACACAAACTTCCTGCTTCTGATGCACACTCTTTGTGTGTTTATTGTTTGGGGGCATCCCATTTGTCTGTTGATCCACCCTGTACTATTTGTGAGAACTTTTCAAATAGAACCTTGTTGGAAAGGAAACACAAGCTGTTACTGAAGGGACTTCTTAAATCTCCCGTTTCAGAGGCTATTTCTTGGTCAGAGGCCTCAACCCCCCTAGAGCCCATAAGAAAATCTTGGATTTTCCTACCAAGGCTAAATCTTTGCCTTCGTTCCTGGCTGGAGACTCCCACCAACCAAAACCTAAAAAGGCTAAATTTTTGGCTCTGGAGCTCACTCAGTCAGCCCCAGTGCTTTCGGTGCCTAGACCTTTGGCACCGAGGCCTTCGGCTCCATTAGTGATCTTGGCTCCGTCTTCTCCTGCAGCCTTCACTATATCGTCACCGAGAGACTCCTCGGTTCTGACTATTACCACTGTATCGGCACCGACCGTTCAGTCGGCGCAGACCTTGACCACGTCGGCTCTGAGATCTTCCTCGGTACCAACACCTTTATTGTTGACTCCAGTTTTGTCGGTACCAGCTTCGGAAGTGACAACCACTTCGGCACCGATCCCTGTTTTGGTGCAGACCATGACCTCGGCAGCGATGACTTCTTCGGTGCAGACACCCGTAGTCCAGTCTCTCTTGGCACCTTTGTCCTCGGTGCAGACTGCTGAGATGGGCACCGAGTTTGCCTCTTCTGTGGACAAGCCTGTTTCTCCCTCAGTCTCCGCGAGGTCCACTAGAAGCCTTTCCGAACACGATGTGTTGCATCTTGTGGATCAGGTGCTCTTGGCCAGAGGTATCCCACCCCTCAGGAACTATCCTTCCTTGGGAGGTGATCACCTGTCTCCAAAGACCACTTCTTATTCTCCTCCTTCATTGCCTTTGAAGTCCATGGATATAGCACAGTCTCCCCTACTGCGGTCCCTTTTATGGATCTCACTAAGGAACCACAGTTGCCTTCGTGGCAGGAAAGTTTTGCTATAACCCAGGTTGTCAGTTGTGACATGCATAGTTTACTGCTCTACAGCCATCCAGGGACTCCGGGTCGGCAGGCTGAGCCACTTAGGGGAAGGGTGACCCCTGTCCTAGACATTCACTCCTCTTCAGGTGGACCAGCCTTCCAGCTGATAGAGAAGGCTTTTGCTGCTGCTGGTGATACTGGGCTGTCTATACCTCCACCCTCCTCTTGTACACTGGTTTCACAAGTCGCACCTAGTGGACTCTGGGTGCAAGGGCCTCAGGACATATTCCCACAGGAATCCCCTTTTCCGCTGTCTTTTCCAGCTTCTCCCACTGAGGAGGTCCACCAGAAAAGTTTGTGTAAGAGGAGGCACATGGACTCTACAGAGGAGTCCTTCACTGAAGACACAGATCTTGATGAGGGAGAAGGATCCCCCCAGTCACCCTTTGAGGTATCCTTTGGTGATATCCTCGAAATCCTGAAACAGAGAGGTGACTGACAGTCCTCTAATCCGACCTCTGAGGAATCTGCTTTCCTGCAGGCCTTTCGAGCCTGGCCCCCTACCTCCTGGGTTACTCCACCTGCCGATGTGCTTGTCCGGCTTATCGTGCAGCATGCTTGGAAAGCTCCTGATACCGTCTAAGCTATTCCCTGGAGGCCAGATAAGATTTTGTCCCCTCCTGCTTCGGATCCCCATTGGTCCAAAGGTCTTTCTGTGGATGCTTTGGTGGTGGTGGCCGCAACAAAAAAAGATCTGGCAGAAGAAGAAAGCCAGACTGTCCGTCCCCCTAACAGAGTCCTGGGCCCTGGATAGGATAGGGAAGTGCACCTTTGCATCAGCTGCCTTTACTATCAGGTCCCTGAATTATATGGCACACTTTACCAGGCTTCAAAGGGATCTCATTTCCAAGCTCTCTGAAACCTTGGCTGATGCCGTGTCTGATGAGGTCCATGACAAAGTGGCCTCTCAGCTGGCCACCATTGAGTCAGTATCTAACTCCTCTATGTGACTGATATCTCATGCATCAGAAGGAGCAGCTAGAGCAACGGGTTCAGCTGAGGTCTTGAGACGACACGCTTGGATGCGCTTGTGCAATTTTGTGGAACCCTTTAAGGCTTCCTTCCTTAACGCTCCCATTGATGCCTCCTCGTTGTTTGGGCCCAAAGTTAAAAACACACTGGCCAGATGTGAACAGGACGGTAAGACCCTTTCTGCCGTAGGTGTCCATTATTCTTCCCCTCAATGTGCTTCCTCCCGAAACCAAAAGAGTGGGAAGATATGGTTCAAGAAATCTCAGGTTCCTTTCTGTGACACACAGGCCGAGTTCTCCCCTAGAGACAGAGGGGGAAACTCAAAGGGAAGATGCTCCTTTTGAGGCAGAGGGGGTCTGCGTAACCAGGGTTCCAGGGATTCTTTCCCTGGTCAATCCTACTAGCGCTCCTGAAGAGCGGCCCAACTCCTTTCCTCTGGAGGTGGTTGGGGGACATTTCTCCTTGTACCCTTCTGCCTGGCTAACCATCACCACTGATACTTGGGTACAAATGATTATAACCAGAGGTTATCATATCCCCTTCGATCTTTGTCCTGCCCCTTCAAAAAAACCTTCCCGATGTTCCACCCAGTCAAAGGGAAGAAGCAGCACTAGAGATAAAAAAGCTGCTAAGAAAGAGAGTCATCCAAATAGTCCCTCCAGACCAGATAGGATCCGGATTCTACTCAAGACTATTTTTGGTGCCAAAGAAAAGCGGGGACTGGAGACCAATTTTGGATCTCAGTGTATTGAACAAGTTTGTGAGAGTACAAAAATACCGGATGGTCACAGTACAGTCTATCCTCCCGCTTTTGGAAAAAGATGATTGGATGTGCTCAATAGATCTTCAAGATGCGTACTACCACATAAAAGTGGACAGGCCATCAAGAAGATTTCTGCGCTTCTGTGCGGGAGTCAGTCACTACCAGTTCAGAGTACTGCCCTTCGGACTCTCTACAGCCCCCAGAGTGTTCACAAAGTGCATGGCAGTTGTCACAGCTCATTTGCGACTTCAAGGATTCCAGATGTTTCCATATCTAGACGACTGGCTCATTTCCACCCCCACCAGACATTACTGGAAGAAGCCCTGGCATACTCTCTCCTCGCTGCTCAAAGGTTAGGCGTAACCATAAACTGGCAAAAATCCAATCTCACCCCATCTCAGTCGACAGAATTCATAGTGGTTATCCTGAACACAAAGAACTGCAGAGCTGCTATTCCAGGGCACAGAATTTTAAGGATAAAGCAACAACTGATTCCAATCCTTTCAAGAGAGAAATCCACAGCTCACTCGGTTCTACAGCTGTTGGGTTCCATGGCAGCCTCCATCACCATTGTTCCCCTGGCCAGGTTTCACATGAGGCTTCTACAATGGCTACTGCTCACCCAATGGTATCCTTTTCAGCATCCTCTTTCAGCCATGTTTCGAGTAACCCACAGGTGCAAACACAGTTTAAATTGGTGGATAACACACAATCTGTCACAATGGTCTTGCCCCTTCTCTTCCCAGAAACCCAAGACCACAGTGACCACGGACGCCTCCCTGATGGGGTGGGGGGGCTATGTCAGGGACAGACAGTCCAAGGCACTTGGTCCAGACTGGAGGCCCATCTGCATATAAATGTTCTAGAGCTGAGGGCAGTGCTTCTGGTGTTGCAAGCATTCCATCCCCTGCTGCCGTCTGGGACAATTGCGATTCAATCAGACAACATGGCGGTGGTCTGGTACATCAACAAGCAAGGTGGAACCAAATCTTACCCCGTTTGTCGAGAGGCCATGAGGCTATGGCAATGGGCGATGGCTACCAACCGTTTTCTTCTAGCAATGCACATTCCCGGGAGTTCCAAAGTGATAGCAGACCGACTCAGCAGGTGCATTCTTCAACCTCACAAGTGGTCCCTGAATCCCTTGATAGTGGCGGAGATCTTCCACCGTTGGGGCCGTCCTTGCTGCGACCTCTTTGCATCCCCGACCAACTACAAATGCAGCAACTACTTCGCCCTGATTCCCCCTTCGGGACAATCACCCAGGGATGCTCTAGTCCACAATTGGCCCTTGGGTTTTCTTTATGCATTTCCACCCTTTCCCCTCATTCCCCAGCTTTTGAAGAGAGTCCGTCGGTTGAAGAGCAAGGTGATCCTCATAGCACCATATTGGCCTTGACAGATTTGGTTCCCCTTCCTTCGGCCTCACCTACTAGATCGACCATGGATTCTCCATCCAACCCCAGAGTTGATCTCACATCCACAGAACCTGATTCATCCAAACTTGAACAGCCTGAAACTCACGGCTTGGCTACTCCAATTCCCTTGTTTGCCAGGCAGAATGATCTTTCTTTACCAATACGTGATATTCTCATTGCATCTCATAAGTCTTCCACTAGAATTACTTATCTGAGCAAGTGGAAAAGATTTACCTGTTGGCTGAAAGATAAACAAGTAGACCCCTTTTCAGCACCAGTGTCAATAATACTAGACTATCTGGCCGACCTTTTTCAATCGGGTCTATCGGCCTCTACCATTAGAGTTCATTTGGCTGCAATTTCTAATTTTCATGAGGGTGTCCAAGATTCCTCTCTTATGTCCCACAAATTGTGCAAGACCTTCTTAAAAGGTGTGAATCATCTGAAGCCACCTTTTAGAGAACCTATTCAACCATGGGATTTATCATTCGTTCTACAAGCTCTGACAATGTCACCTTTCGAAGCAGCCTGTTCTTGCGACCTCAATTATTTGTTATGGAAAACCTTGTTTTTGGTTGCCATTACTTCTGCCAGACATATTTCTGAACTTCAAGCTTTATGTATCAAGAGTCCATACTTGATTTTTCATAGAGATAGAGTGCCTTTGAGAACTAATCCATCATTTCTGCCTAACGTGATCTTTGAAATGTCCATTAATCAAGCCATTGAATTGCCAGTTTTCTTTCCCAATCATTCAAACAGAGGAGAGTATTGCCTACATACCCTAGATATCCACAGGCAAATCCATTTTTACTTAAACAGGACTAAACCCTTTCGTAAATCTGACTAGTTATTTTTGGCCTTTTCTGGACCTAGATTAGGATCTGCTGTTGCTAAGGTCACATTAGCTAGATGATTGAAGGACTGTGTGACCTTCATTTATACACCATGCAATATCTCATTGCCTACTACCATGAAAGCTCATTCAACAAGGTCGGTGACAACTTCTGCTGCCTTCCATGCCAGAGCTTCCTTACATGACATCTGTGCAGTTGCAACTTGGGCTATGCCTCATACCTTCATCAATCATTACAAATTGGCCTTGGCCTCCAGGGGAAGAGCATCCTTCGGTTCTATGGTGCTCAGGAGTGTCCTTCCATGAGAGCCTCCCAGGAATAGAGGTAGCTGGAGACTGTGTCCCATGCATAAGGCATGAACGAGGATTAGCAATATCAGATAAAGAAGTTATGTCTTACCATAATGTTCCATCTGTATTGTTGATCCTCACCATCCGGTTCTCTTAGGTTATTTGACCAGAGGTAGCCTCTACCTTCTTTGACTTGCAAACTCAATCTGAGGTAACAGGGAGAGGGGGATTGTGGGTAAGAGTTTAGCTCGAGAGTTGGAAGCTGATGCGATCTTGGAAAATGGCCGGCTCGGTTCCGAGGTCGGAACCAATACCCATGCGTAATGACTGAACGAGGATCAACAATACAGATGGAACGTTATGGTAAGACATAACTTCTTTTTCTGAGAAAGTAGTATACTGTGCTATGTGCACTGTCTGTTTGTGTTTCTATGTTGTCAAGACTGTCCGGAAGCTGAAGAACTGTATGTGTGAACATTTATATGATATTAAAAATACTAAAGACACCAATGCATTAAGTAAGCATATAATGGAGAACAACAATTATACATTTTATTCTTCATTATAGACAGTATCAACACTTATGTCAGTGGAGGAGCATGGTCACTATTGTTGGAAAAAAGAGAATTATATTGGCAGCTACACCTGAATGCAGGGAACTGGCCAGGCTTAAACTAAAATATTTCAATCAGCTCCTTACTGAAATTAAAGGCATTGGAGAGGTAATATGACCTCCCAAATAATTACTGTTTAATATATGTTACACACACAGATATCATATTGTTATTTTACATGGTTTTAAATGTTTTATATTCTATTTATTACATACCATCAGTCTTATAAATTTGTAATTTCATGTTTTATATTTAGTGTATTTAACTTGTATTTATACTGCTGTGTGGGTTTTGTGTCTTGCAGTTTGTTGCTATATTTAGGATTTCATTTTATCTTATTTTATTCATCTCATGAATATGTAATGTAAAGTCATTTATCTGCCCTAATTAACTTTGAATTATGTCACGTCCTGTTTGTTTTTTATAAAAGGAAGTAGCTATGCTTTAACTGTTGTCTGATGAAGTCTAGATTATCTAGATGAAAGAGCTTATCCATTTTGTTCCTGGATGTATGTACTGATTCAATTAAAGTGGTTTTGTGACATACTACTGAGACATCCATTTTTGGTGAGTGGGCCCAATCCAAGTGCTTCACTTGGACTACTTTTGTTTTTTAAAATAGAAGATTTTTTGTATTTTGTGCCATTAATGGTATCATGCTTGTGATGGTTTCATTGCTTCAAGCTTTGAGCTGTCTGTTGTTTTTGTATGACAATAGTCTGGAATATGCATCAATTAAAGTGCACCTATTAGCCATTTCATATTTCTGCACTGGAAGTTACCTTTGACATCTGTTCTCACAGTTAAAGGTCATTCATCTGAATCAGCAATGGAGGGCCAACTTTCTCTCCTTGGGAGTTCATCTTGACTGAGAAACTGCCTCTGTCTCCAGCTGAGCCAGATTTCACAGTAACTATATGATTACTCTGCTGGAAGACACTGTTTAGTACTAATAATTACTAATTTCAACAAGAAGGGCTTTCCAATATGGCTGCACACTGATCAATAGCTTAATTTCAGTCCTCCCAGTGTGAAAAAAGAAACTGATAGATAAGAGCCAGTAATTCTACATGCTTTAATAAAGTTCGGTTATGGGATGGTAAGTACACTGCCTGGATGTCAACAAAGAAGAAACTTAGTGAGCCTGAATAGAAAGTCAACTAGAAAAGGTGAAGAGAAAACCCTAACTGGGTAGAATGCTGCAGCAAAAAGCAGTTCAAGCTCCAGCTTTGGCACAAGATATGGCTTCCAGTAATTTAGAGAAACAATAAGCCTAATGTGTTCAGAGCTGATTAAAATAAATGAAACATTGAAGGAGTATATCATGTCAAATAAGAGGCTGGAAAAATGGAAGAAACTTTAAACAGTTCTTCAGATGAATTGATGAAACTGCAAAAATCAGAGGTCGAAATAAAGAAAAGTCTGGCTGAGTATGAGAGTACTCAAGAAGAGCTGTTTTCAAACAAAGTAGACTTAAGAGGACAGTGCACACACACAACACCTGAGGTTTTCTGTTGTACCAGAGAAACTGGAAGGAACAGACTGTATTAATTTTATGAAAGCACAAAAAAGTAACTGGGCTAGTAACCCACAGCAGGATTTGTTAATTGGAGGGGCACATCATGTCTGTGCTCCAAACCTGACTATGAGAAAATAGCCAAGACCTGTATTAGTAAAGATACAGTCATACCATCAGAAAAAGTTGATCCTGGCAAAACTGTGACAGAAGGGCAAGATATTAAAAATCAGAGACAGTAGAGTGTTTGTAGAAAATAATTATTCACTGCACACTGGGCAGAGAGAAACAAATTTATGAGAATTAAGATGCTGTATTCAGCTGTCTTCAGAATATTTTTTCCTAGAGGATCAAAATAATTTTTGATGCATAACAGGCTAAGGAAGAAATATAAAAGTTTGTCTAACAAAAAGGTAAGTCATCAGACAGAAGGGGACGCTGCTTCTCATTCTTCTGATAATAAAGCTCAGAGAGATACTTTGTCAGTGAAACATCTTCCAATGTTCCAAGGGAAAATGCTTGAGAGAGAAAAAAGCACAAGTGTTGACTAGAATTGTGAGTACCTTGGACTTGAACTAGAGTCTGTAGCTGAGATGTGGAGATGAACAGGAAGAAGACCAGCAACGATGGAATAAGTGAGTAAATGTGAGACTATAAAGCACCAAACACATTTTGTTAAATATGGCTTTAAAAGAAAAAGAGGTAAGAAAGTTTGGATTGATTTTTGTTGACGCTCAAACGTGGGGGACTGACAGACATATACCCCACTTTATATCAATGTTTGCAAGGACACAAAAAGGAAAAAAAGAGGAAGTATCTGTAAGTAAAACAATTTATGTTTGGTATTTGTATAAAACACCATGATATAGAATGCTATTATATAGTAAAGCATTTTCGGTGATTGTTGTATGTGATAAATATATTAAATTAGACAAATACTTTTTTCTTTAATTTTAAAAAAATGTATGCATTACAATGCATAAAGACTGGACAAAAGCACATTTAAGTTAGTAGGCTGTAAGCTTGGGCTGTTGAGGTGTGATATGGGGTGTAAAATTGCACTGATTTATAATATATGTAGAGCCAAAATATTTTCCTTTACTTTTGAGTGGGTACATATCTGTATTAATGTCCTTGGCTTAATCTAATGATGTTTTTTTGTTTAAGCAGTTTTTTTTTATTTTTATTGAGAGACCATGATGTAATGAATACATTTTCCTTAGCAAATAATATGCAGCGTTAGTTGACAAGTGCACTCTGTTCTTAAGTTCCATGGAAACAAGCTGACCAAAGGTGAAGGCAATAAATTGGGAGGTCTAGGCATTGTTTACTAAGAGAAATGTAAAATTAAGAGTTACAGGAACAAGCAGTTCAGTAACAAATAAAGTTGGAAATTATTGGAAGTGAATAAAAAATAGTTTTTCTGGTAACTAAATACTTGAACGCATGTACTAGAACAATGAATAATTTAGTTTAACTTAAAGATAGCCAATGCACTTTTTCTTAAGTCTAAAAGTTAATATTTTCTGAAAGCGTATACGTGATTTTCATGTTTTGGAGGGGAATAAAGATAAGACAAGAACAACCAACAATTAGTGTAAGTAGGAGCACAGACTGTAACATGCGCTTTAGCATGGATGACCTTAATTTTAGATTAGTTAATACTTGTGGGTGTAGCTATCACTTTGGGTCAATTTTCCTAACAGGAGGGTTAAAATACTTTAATTAAAGATGTACATAATTTTGTATGTTTGTTTTAAATTAACATGTTCTGGGGATGTTGTGGGTATTTTTTGAGGGTTGTTATTAAAACAAAATATCTTGTAAAATTTGTCTAGGTTCAAATGGAGATGACAAGAAATAACTGTATAAGGGATCATCCTGCCAAACATTCATGGGTGCATGTAATACAAAAGCTGGCAATAGACATTTTAAAAACCTGTTGTGTAATAATAGGTGGGAATAATAACTTCCTAATATAATGGCTATACTAAACATATTACTTTGGAACATGAACGGCCTCAGAGGTACAGACAAAAGGGTAAGAATATTGACTTGTATTAAGAAATGCAGAGACCAAACAGCAACGCTACAGAAGACACCTTTGGAAAGAAGTGATATGTGAATTTGATAAAAAAAGGATTTCATGATGGATATTCAGCAGAATATCAAGGACAAAGGAATAGGGGAGTATGTATACTAATTGATAGAGAAGCCCTAATAGTGGTAGAAGAGGAAAAAAAAGTAATGGTGGAATGATAGTAAGGGGCTACTGTCAAGGGAGAAGGATTAGGCTGTCATGTGTATATTCCACCTAAAACTGCTATTATGGAGCTTAAGAAACTTTGGGATGAAAAATCAACTTTCAGCAGGGAATATTACTTATAGGTGGAGACTAGAACTTGATATACAATAGTGAGGATGTGTCTGTGGGACCTAGAAGGGAAAATGTAACAAAATATGGTAGATTTATAAACAAATTTATGAAAATATTTGGTATAGAAGATGTGAATTCAGTAGTAGGAACACTGAGAAAATTTGCATATTATTTCACAAGGTACAATAACTGGGTGAGACTAGACAGAGATTTGATGGGATTGTGCATTTAATTGAAAGCTTTGACACACATTCAATAATTATTTCATATCATGTACTAATAACAACTAAGATAAAAATGCAGGGTAATGAAATACAAATGAGACACTGACGCTTCCCCACCTACCAGTTAAAAAATAAAAAAACAGGAATTTAGGAAATTGGTAGTGGATATTATTTGAGAGTTATTTGGAAAGACAGAAATTTCTTCAGAAGTTATAATTAGTGAATGGGATAAAATGAAAGTGGAGTTATATAATTGAAGAAAAAATGATACGGTTAAGAAGTAACAAGAATTGTCCTGATTGAAGTCATTGTTGCAGTATTCCTGATACATTGGTTGCCACAGCTGACATCTGGCTGGAGTACCAAAGCTTTACCATCCTGAGTTTGTACGTCTGATGCATGACCTCAGCTTGTATGTGTGCGGATATATAGATGGACATATGAGCATGGATCCCCAGACTATCTTGCTGCCAGCCCGAATGTAGCTTGTGCATCTGCCAAACTGATTGTTGTTTGATTATAGGTACCTCACTTTGATCATTTATCCAGATAAGGGCCCCATTGGCAAACCTTCCTTTTTACTTATGTTATTTTGCTGAAAGTTATGAGATTTCAGCTAGGAATAGTAAGTGCAAGTGATGCAGTAGGTAGATTCCATACAAGGACTTGCATACCAAGTGTTCTTTTGCCTTGGCCCGGAACATGATCACAAATATTGCTCAGTCTGTCAGTCATTTATTCCCAAAACACTTGGGTTGAGGCTTTCCTTTATGAACACCTTTCTGGAGACTCAGCATCTTAAGTGCTTGGCCCAGTCCAAGGCGACCGAATCTGCATCTTCAGATGTCCCACTTCTGCAGAAGAAAAAGATAAAGATGCCTAGAATGGATCCACAGTCCAATGTTTTAGACTTCAGCATACCAACTGAGGTTGCAAAACCAGCGGTATGGCAGGTTACCTGTCAGTTGCCTGCTACCAAGACCCCATCAGTGGCCGGTATGGCTCACTGCTGATATGTCTGCTGAACCATGGTCCCCTGCCATAAACAAACTTTACAACAAAAGAAAACTGTTGCAGAAAAGAGGCAAATCCCAGGATGCAAAAACTCCCTTACCAGCCTCAGTAAGAAGCTGAGATCCATCATAAAATCCTCCAAAGCTAGTTACGAAAATAAAATTGCCAAAGATTCCAAAGACAACCACAAGGCATTCTATAGCTATATCAAGAATCTAAATGTCAATGCTCAGATCTGCTCTGAGCTACAACAGAATGGCATTAAATATACTGATCCCAAGGATATTGCCAATATCCTGGCAGATTCATTCAGTGCCAACTTCACCCCCCTCTCACCCCCGAAAGGGCCTACCTCAATACTAAAAGATTGCCAAATTCTGGTAATAACGGCCACACAGGTAAAAAAATGCACTCTCCAAAGCTAAGAATACAGCACCCATGGGACCAGACAACATCCCGGGCTGTGTACTACATGAACTACAAAATTAACTGGCACCTCACCTCAGTGCCATGTTTAATCATAGCCTCACCTCAGGCTTCGTGCCCACTGAGTGGCACACAGCTACAGTTATCCCACTCCACAAGTGAGGATCCAACATGGATCCTGGGAACTATCACCCCATCAGTCTGACAAGCCTGATCTGCAAGGCCATGGAATGTATTATCATGGAACTTATAAACAAAGACACTGGCAACCTTCAAACACTGGACCCCACCCAGTTTGGGTTCATGAAGGGCCAATCTTGTCTCCTGAACCTGATTGACTTCTTCAAATCAGTCTCCAGAGCTGTGGACGAGGGTAAGGCAGTCCACATAGCCTATCTGGACCTTGCCAAGGCCTTTGACACCATCCCCCACTCTGGAATCATAGATTAACTTACTAAGCTGGGCATTAATCCCTACGTCACTCGATGGGTTGTCAACTGGCTTACTGACAGAACCCACACTGTAAAAGTAGCCGACTCCAAATCCAGCTCCAGACAAGTGACAAGTGGAGTACCTCAGGGTTCAGTCCTGGGACCACTCTTGTTTGGCATCTACTTCTCTAAAGTACAGGGCAACACTAAGGGACTCTTGCTAACAAAGTTCCAGATGACTGCAAACTGGGAGCCATTATTGAATCCCCAAATTATGTGGATATTCTTCAAAAGGGCCTAAAAGAAACAGATGCTTGGTGCCAGAGCCATGGGCTCAAGATCAATGCCAAGAAATGTATAGTTATCCCCTTTGGGAAAAAACATGTACCTGTGAATTACCACATAGATGGCAGTACACTAAACACTGAAAGTGTGATAAGAGACTTAGGGACATAGGTGAGCAGTGGTCTCACCTTCGATAACCACATCGCCACAACAGTCAGGAAATTCTTCTATGTGGCACACCTCATCACTAAGGGCTTTTCATCCAGAAAAAAGGAGGTCATCGCCCCACTGTACTCATCCCTCATTAGACCAATTATAAAATACAACACCTTGTTTGGTATGTACCTTACAAGACATCTGCAACAACTGGAAAGGCCACAAAAATACCTCACTATAAGAATCACAGGCCGAAAGCAGATCCCTATGCTGACCATCTAAAAAAACTCCAGCTATACTCTGTCACATATTGTCTACTCAGAGGCGATCTCTGTTTAATATACAAAGCCATGTCAAACCCAGAGCTGTTGGACATGCTACACTTAAAGAAATCCCAATCCCTCAGAACCACACACTCCAGGGATCTAAACCTTGTCATCATGATGAAAAAAATATGCTGTAAGGATAGGTTCCTGACCCAGTGACTCCCCAGACTCTGGAATAGACTGCCCATACATGTCAAGCAGAGAGCCTCTTTGGCCCTCTTCAGAAGGAACCTTGACGATTGGATGGGAGATAGGAAATTCACCCCGGGGATCACATCAGTCACCCTGCTAGACAGGGGTCCAGGGAAGTAAATATTGTGGGAAGAAATAGCCAGGGAATTGTTATGGCTAGGGTTGTATAGGCCCTAGGGCCAATAGCCTAGTACCAACCTATGAAACATGACTCATCATTTCTGAGGGACCTCATGGTATTCCTCAAATTTTAGTTAAGGAAGAGATTCCAGGCCCTTTAATAGAAGTTAGAGTTTCAGACTTCCACGTCTCATCCAGATAAATGTCATTCCTAAAAAAAAAAAAAAAAAACAGAAGGCTAGGCATGTGGCCTTCTCCCTCAGCAGCTAGGGAAGATGAGTGAATAGATTTCTCACTAAGGTTGTTCAAACCTATTATGTCCTTGAAACCTCCCTTCTTTGGGTCTTCACAGCCACAGGCTACTCCTCAAAAAACTGCCTTGGCTCTCTCTTCTTTTAAAGAATAAGATTATGATTCTGATAAGTGTCTAGATTTTCCTCTCAGCTGCATTCTCCAAGATAAATCTCTTCCAGTGAAGAGGACTCTCTTCCACCAGATAAACCTGTTGAGGAAGCTTCCTTTGGGGGAACTATCCAGAACACAATGAAACACTTTCAGTGGCAATCCACTCAGATTACACCCTTTTGAAGACGGGTACCCCTGCCCCCTTCTACAGTCCCTCCTGTCCTTGAGGCTTTCCATGACACCTTTCAGTCCACATCTTCTACACCTGATTCTCGACTACCAACTTCTAAAAGACCAGACAGAGTTTAAAGGGTGCTTGATTACCTAAAATATTTATTCAGACTCCACTACAGTATATATGTCTTTACATAAACCCTCTAAGCTCCTGCCCAGTGCTAATGCTTTACCTATGGACAAAGACAGTTGGGCTATGGATAGATGGAGAAAGAAGATTTACAGCTGTGCTACCTTTGCTTTTAGGGCAATTAACTATCAGACTCAAATGACAAAGTACTTGATCTCTGTCCTGCATGCCTTAAAAAAAGTTATGTTGGACCATCCTACAATAGAATCAAAGCAGCAAATGTAGAACCTATTATTCCAGGCACTCAAATAGCCAGATTTAGCATCTGGTGTATTTATGATGCTGTGGATGTTTCTTCTAGGACAGCTTCCATGGAATGTGTAATTTGCAGATATGCATGGCTTTGTAGTCTGCCTATCCCTGAGGATTTCAAATCAAAACTTTAGGCCTCCCTTGGACAAAGGGAATAGCTGGTGTGAATGGCAGTCCTTGGTTGAAGATGACATGTCCCTTTCACCAAAGCAGCTCTTTCTTAAAACAAGGGAGGAGGGGAATCAGGGTGTCCAATGGGTGACACTGCTGCAAAAATTTCAAGTGCCACTGGATTTTTCTCATGTGATGTCTAGCCAGGGGGACATGTCATCTTCAACCAAAGACTACCATTCATACCACCTCCTCCTATTCTACAGGTTCACACAGATGGCTCAGATGAGATGTGGGGGGCATGGACAGGATCACACAGAATGCAGGAAAAATGGCAACCTCAGTTTCTGAAGGAGCATATCAATCTGAAGGAAATTAATGCTCTTCTACAAGCTCTTCAGACCTTTGCCCACCTTTGGAAATCCAGGCCACTCCTAGTGTACACAGACAGCACCACAGTCGTGTGGTACATGAACAAAGAGGGAGGCACCAGGTATTACCAGTTGTGCAAGTTAGCACTGAAGGCATGGAACTTAACCACCCAGATGGGCATCACACTCACAATCCCATACTTCATTTCTCAGGACAATGTGCTAGCAGACTCCCTTAGCCACTCCTTGGAGGACCCCATAAATGGCTGTTGAGCAGAGAGGTTTTCCAGATGATCACCCTTCAGTGATGCACTCCTGAAATAGACCTACTGAGTCACCAACAATTAACCCCCAAGAGTTGCACCAGGGACCGTTATTTCACATCCTGGAAGACAGATGCTTTTTCCTTCCAATGGTCAGGGAAATTCCTCTATGCTTTTCCTCCTCTTCCTCCAAAACGTCTTCTCAAGGTACAATAGGAAGCAGCCAAACTCCTTTTACTGCCATTATTTTAGCAGAGGCTGCATTAATTTCCCCTGCAATTTCACCTGACAAAGGAAAATTATAGGAAAATGCCTCTTCAACCAGACCTGATAACTCAGCAAAAATGATTGCTGCTCCATCCAAATCTTTCATCTTTCAACTTGACCTTATTGATGATAGGATTTTAATTCCTGAAAGCCACCTCTTGTTTGGAGAGGTTGCTTTTGTCTTACAAGAAGCCAGGAAACTCACTACTAGGAAATCTTACACAGCTAAATGGAAAAAGGTTTTCCTATTGGTGGCACAGACAAAGTCAGGACCCACTGTTATCACAAGTTCCTGCTTTACTGCAATATCTCTGCGAACTACTTAGATCAGATTTCGCCTACTCTTCTATTAAAGCTCACCTATCAGCTATCATTATCTGCTTCCCTCTTAGCCTTCCACTTATGGCTATGGTGGACATCAAGCATTTCTTCAGGGAGTCCTGCATCTTAACCCATCAAGGAAACACATCTCTCCCCTTGGGATCATCATTTTTTGCTAGAAAAGCTTGTACTGTCTTCTTTTGAATCAACATCTTCTGCTTCTCTGAAAGTCTGTACTTTCACCTCTGCTAGGAGAGTTTTTGAGTTACAAGCTCTCGTGGCCATTCCCCCTTTTCTTATTTTCTAGAAGGATGGGGTGAACTCTCTGGGATAATCAATCCCTCACACCTAAGGTAGTGAAGGAACTGTTCCTTAATCTGACTGTTCACCTACCCATTTTCTTTCCCAATCCACAAAACACGAGTGAAAGGATCTTACATTCACTGGACATTCACAGACAACTCAGATTTTATCTGGACAAAAGTAAATCCTTCAGAAAAATTGATCAGCTGTTTGTATTATTTTTGAGCCCTAATCTAGGCCAGCCAATCTCCAAACAAACTATTTCAACTTGGGTTTCTAAGGCTGTCTTTTTCTGCTACTCTATGGTAAGGCCTTGCCTTCCTGCCCTAAAGCACATACCACTAGGGCAATGCCTTCTTTTGGGGGGGGGGGGTTGCAAAGGAGTAGATTTCAGGGTTATCTTGGAGGCTTCCACTTGGTCCCCTGTACACACCTTTGCCGAACACTACAAAATGAATGCTTTCTACAGGTCCTGGGCAACCTTTGGTAGGTCATTCCTGTCTACAGTGCTGGACAACTCTTCTGTTCAGTAGCCAACCACCCTTTCTTCCTCCTTCAGGTCTGGGTAACACCCATATATCATGAGTACTGCAAGAGTGATTTCAGTCAGGACATAGTACAGTTGTGTAATAGCTTACAATAACAGCAGATGCCCCACTGATCACTGTTGCAGTATTCCATCCCACCTTCCATCCCCTCTTCTCTAATTAACTTAATCTTTCCTTTGGTTCTTTCCCTTTGCTGTAACCTGTGCTCTATTACATGGAAATTGGGGGGGTTTTCTTACCTATTTGAGCTGCACCCCTTCTAGCTGACCAGTGTCCCTATGTCAGTAGACTTCAGGCCACTAGCTTAGAGATAGTTTGAGGATACATGCTCATACATCTGTTTATATGGATACAGCAGACATATGAGTTCAGTGGAAGGTAAAGCTTTGGTACTCCAGCCAGACTTCAGCAGTGACAATCCATATGACAGGAATATGGCAACAGTGATCAGTAGGACATCTACTGTTATGATTTAAGTTCTTACACAACTGTAATTTATTTAGGGGATCTGACAGAAGTTAAAGTATTGCAAAGTAAGGAGGAACTCAAGAAGAGGCACAAATGCAGAGTGCTAAAGAGAAAACAAGGGAGCATCTGGATAGTATGCATGAGTTTAGAAAGATTGCTGTTAAATAGCTGTTTTTGATAATAACTCCAGAGTACAATAAGTTTTAGCACAATGATTTAGGCAACAGAAAGTAGAAAGGGTTGTTGCTAAACTTAGGGAGCCTATATCAAAAAGAGAGATCCTGTAGAGATATTATTATGAAAATGTTATATAAAGCAGAAGAATATGGAAATCAAGGAAAAGCACAAATAGAGATATTTATGGAAGACTCAGGTATGCCAATGTTAGAAGTACATGAGGCTCAACAATTAATAGTTAAGATAGGAAATTAATCATATAATAAACACCTCAGAGATTTTTTGTATGGTACTCTTTAAAAGCATACATTTTTGGGAAAATTACAAAGTTGGTATGCACAAAAAAAAAAAAAAAAAGAAACAATGGGACAAAAAAATTCATAGATTTGCAGGAGAAACTGAAAAGTTAAAATTAGATACAGGCAAAAAGAAAATAACTTAATGGAAGAAATAAATAGCTTAGACAGTAAATATTTAGAAATGTTACAACATAAAACTATGATACATTTAGAAACAATTAAAATAACTAATTATTCAGTGAATCCTAAATCCATGCAGAAATTGAGTACTAGAACAAAAATGATTGTTAAATATAACCATATCAAAGAATTATACTCTTTTAGTAGTAAAAAGAAGGATACTGAAATATACGATATTCTGGATGTTTTCAGGTCTCATTTTAATAAGATTAGTCAACACAAACCAACAATGGATAGATACACAAGATCTAATTAAATCATTTATAAAAATGTACTGAATACAGACTGTCAGAGGATCAAATAAAAATAATTGACAAGTCTATATCAATGTCTGAACTCAAAATTCAAATTAATAAATTAAAACCCTATAAGGCACTTGGAAATGAGCATATAATACCTGAACTATATAAAGTGATTACTAAGGATGCTTTGAGTATTTTATTAGAGGCATTTTCAATAGTTAAATCACTTCCAAAGGTACCACCATCCTAGAAATACATCCTAATACCCCAGTTTTAAAACCTGTCAGTGACTCAACACAGCATTCTTCATATAGAATAGAATAAAACAATTTCTTCCCTTGTTGATAAACAATGATCAGACGGGGTTTATAATGAACAGGAACACCTATGACAATATCAAGAGAATAGTATCAATAATTGATTATACTAATAATTCAAAAAAAGAACTAACTTTAGTCTGAATATTAATAGTGCATTTGATTCAGTTAATTGGGAGTACTTGGTATTAGTACTGCAGTCATGTAATTTTTCAAACAATTTTTTACAATTAAACTTCTCTATGAAAACTCATTAGCATACATTAAGATAGGCTCATATACTTCCCAATCAACTATCTCAATCATGATTCCTAAAGGTACTAAACAGGGTGTCCCTTGTCCCCATTGCTTTTTGCTCTAGTTATGGAACCTTTTGCAAATTATATATCATAAGATTAAATTATTAATAAATAATGATTTAATACCCAAAATACAATTATTTGCAGATGACATCCTATTAACGTTGGCTTGTTGCAGTCCTTCTCTTATTGAAGTACTCCAAGCAATAGGAATATTCCAGAAGAAATTGGGACTCAGTTTTAATGAGAATAAGACCAAAATACTATATGTTAATTATAATATTAATAAAATAGATAAGAAATTACACAAATACATTGTGAAAGAGGTAAAATTACTTTCTTAGGTATAATCTTGTCTGATATTATTAAAGATATAACAACCCTTAATTATAACGATAACTTAAATTCCATAAAACAAACTCTTAATAAATGGAATCTTTTTTTCACTATGGAAGTGAAACTCATTAATTAAAATGATTATCCTTCCTAAAATTCTATCTACAATACAATATTTATCCTTCCCACTCCCCCCCAAAATATAAAAGAGTATAATTCTTTGTTTCTGATATTTTTATGGTTTCCTAATAAGCCTAGATTGGCTTTAAACCATCACATTAGAAACTGGGCATTGGTGGTATTGGTCTTCCTGATTTAGAATTGTATTCCTTATCCTCAATTGTTAAGTCAGTTATTTATTGGTTAAATAACAATTATAATGCCAAATGGAAAGATATTCAGGGAAGTATTTGGTGTAAATCCAATAATTTAACAAAATCATACCAGGCTAAAATAGCTACTAATAAATTTCATTGGTTAGTAAAAGACTATTTTATAGAAAACAAAAACAAACCAGTTAACTCTTATTATATTTATACAATAATAACTTCCTTTAAATTTTTCATTTTCAGAAACCCTGAATATAAAGCATAGATTTTCTTTGTACTTCCTATTGCCTATACTCAAAATAGTATTAATATACTTAATTTAACAATGATGACTACATTTAAAGATAACTTGATATACTGGTATCAATAACTAGACAATGGGAAGTTACAAAATGTTGACCATATCATTAATTAGTTTGAGTTAAGAAAATATATGTGGTTAGAAATTCAGAATTGTAGACAATTAGTTGAACATAAGATTAATCTAATGCAATCAGTAGTTAGAAATTCTTTCCCCACATTCATTGATTTACTCATTATTCTAATGCACCAGAATGCAATTGGAAAAGGACTTCTATCTAAAATATATAAGCTACTTAAAAATCAACAGAATGTCACAGAATAAGCTGTTGGGATTATTTTAGACTTGTTAATAATAATTCCCCAAGTGAAGATAATAAAAAACTAATACTCCAATCTTCAAAACAAACTACTTCATCACTAAGGTGGAAGATATTCTCTTGGAAGTTCTTGCATAGAACCTTTATCACACCACATAAAGGTGAATTGATGTATAACGATTAATTGTAGCCTTAATTGGCTGATGGTACTATATTTAAATCCATTAAGGGGTGTAAGTTAATATGCACTGATGAAAGCTTAAGGCTGAAACCGGGGTACCTGTCAAATCTTTGAACGCTCAAAATTTTGAACATTACATGATCGAGACCAAACGTTCGAAATTTTGAGTGCTTGAAGATAGACTTTCAGTGACACCGTATGGTGCAGATAGGGAGAATTTCCCTTTTCTGCACTGAAGTGTGGTCTTGGAGTTGGTATATTTAAGTATGGGGGTACAGGTGGGCTTGCCCCCCTGCCTACACTGTTAAAGTGTTTTTTTCTGTGTTTTCTTTTCTTTTTTTTTTTTATGTTTGAACATCCAAATGTCGAACATTTGGTCTCGACCATGTAATGTTCGACATTTTGGACGTTCGAACATTTAACATAGACCCTGAAACCGGTATGCTGTACTGATATTCCTATTTTGATGTGGTCCATTGTGCTTTGAATATTATTAAAATTGGTTGGGAGCTGACTTTGGTGCTGGCTGTTTTGTGCTTATACTTTGGTATTTTGGCCTTGCACCTATCCGTACTTGCAAGGATTGTGTAGTTCATGGTTTAGGTTCCTACACTGTTGGTCTGCCAGTCTTCCACCTATTTGTGATTCCAGAGGCCTTTCTGAGCTCTATTTTGAAGTGTTATTGTCCAGACTATTGTTTATTTGGACTACATCAGGAATATTCAGTAGAACAGAATGTGTAATTGTTTTCCCTGATGCTTGGAGGTTTAAGATACTGTCATATATTTTTATTCACGATCACAATATGAATACAGGCCTATTTGCAATACAGTGTGAGTTTGCCACTGAATATTTTATTGTTGGCTTGAATTTAGAGCTCGTCAGACAGAATTTCCATTTTTTTAGATTGCAAGATCATTTTTTTACCAAATCGTATTTTGGCAGGCCTGTGAATATATAGCATTCTGTGGAATATATATGAGTGTAGTAAACAGAACAAGCAGATATTGGACAACAGGAAGTGGTATGACTGTTGGTTTTTGGAAGATTTTATTATTTGTTTCCAAGTACTGGGTTGGATACGAGTAGCAGTTTTTTCTGCGATGATTTTCCACAACTGCCCTATATTAGCATGATTATTACTTTAGTTCCACCTTAGTGTGGTGTACGGATTGAGATAATATGGGAAGAAAGTTTTGGTGATTTAACACATAACTGGTGTCTTCTAAAAGGGATTTGGAACTTTATAGAGGCAGTCTTTTCTCAAGGAAACCAGCAGAATTTGACTGCTTGTTTTTTGAACTCTTTCATTTTCGAGTACTGCCATTCAATATAGGATTATCAAGTGTTTGATAATGCTTTTGTGAATGACTTTACTTTTTCACTAACAAACTGGTTGGATATCAGTCCCATTTATATCAGGGGACTGATGTTTCACAGTTTTTCATAGTATGAGCGCCCAATTTGCCTGCCATGTTTGGTAACTTTACTGTACATGTTTGTATAAGTAAAATGTTAGTTGACCTTTATTTCTATATTTAGTGGAAGTAATTGGGTCGGAGTGTTACCAACATATAGGGCGGGTTTATAGCAGTATTTAAATTTAATGGTGCTGTATTTTTTTTCTGTGAATTACTATTAAAGTTGGAAGATTTGTATATCAACAGTGTGGGATATTGTGTATTGAACTGTTGTGCACATTTTGATAATTTAGTTTGTTTTGGTAAAGTTTATATATCATGGAACTGATGCAATTAAAAGCCAAAGCAGTATGAGGACAAAGCACCTCTACAAGAAAAACATATATTCAGCAAATAAAAGAGGTGACACCACGGTTTGGTCTGAGAACACTTTATTTGATTAAAATAATAAAACCGCGTAAGCGCTTTGCATTCAAAAATCGAATGCTTCTTCAGACATACTAAAGCAATCAGATCTTCTGTTTAAATACTAGTATCAACCAATCACATCCCTGCATTAATCAACTCATTCAAATAACTCTGTTGTTCTGGCTCTTCATAAAATCATATATTTCTCTCCGCAATAGTAAAGCATTTCACACAAACTAGATACAAAAGCATTAACATCTTATAAAACAATTCCAATAAAATGTAAAATGCTTATAAATGTATCATTAAACGTAGATATTGACACATGAAATATGCTAACTTTTAAAACATACTAATATATCACTAGTCAATGGACTGGAAGGATTGAGGTACAAGGCAGAGGGCACAAAATTAGAATTGGAGTACAATCCCCATCGCCTGATTCAAGGTAATGGAACCGATGGCTTCAAGCGTTTGCTCCATGCAGAGAGTAATCTGCTATTAGCTTTCAAAAGAAATGTCTTAAAGAGTAATACGGAAGGAGGTCACAACTGATAGACTGGGAAATGTGTTTAAGTTAACAAGAGAGTTAGAGACTAAAATGCTAAAATTAAAGAATATTCAATGGCAATGCAAACACATGGAAGCTTGCCTTTGTTTTAAAGAAGTACCAAGGCGGCTGCGCATTTTGAAAATGCCCACTTATGGAACTGCTTTTCCAGACCTGATAATCAAATAGCAAAAGTTGAATCTAGAGATTAGCTTCAGCTACATGAAGCTACTAGTTGAACATTTTATGAAATTAGAAACTGAGCTTGTAGCGGAAGCTATGCGGGTGCAACAAGAGATTGCAGTAGCACTGTCTCCAGAGAATTACAATAAATTTCTCAGTGACTTAAACACCAGTGTTTCCTTACTTGAGCATAAATTGCTCCAACAAAAGAAAAAGAAGTTGGAGTGTGACTGTCAGGACATCCACAAAGGGAATGTATTCTCTTGGCCAAAGGAACCAATTAGAATGGCGAATAGAGATCCACCTCCCCTCCTTCACCCAATCCGCTACTACAGAGGTGGAGAATAGAAGCAAGAGAGCTGTTCCCAGCCACATTAAGGACCCTCTTCTGATGACCCATGCAGAGAATGACATCAGAAGGAAGGAGAAAGAGATTACAGCAACTTCAATGACTGAACCATTGGTTTTTCACACCCTTCCAATACCTTTCAGGGGATTTCAAAAACAACAGAGAAACCAGAGCCATGGGAGAAAGAGATGGAAGTCGTCAGAAGACAGAATGAACCAAACCAAATATTCGAAGAGAACCTGGCAGACAGTGAGTCAGACTTAATTATAAACACCTTGAGTTATGTTTTGAAAGTGACTGAGAGATCAATGCTGAATAGGGGTTTATCATTCATACCTTCTAGGAGAATGGACATAGTTGATTTTGTTGTTGACATAAAATTGTTTACAAGAAATATAGCATTAAAATTGATGTATGGTGATAACAATACACAAAGGTTTGTGAATTTAAGAAGCCTACCACATTTATACCTCCTACTCACCCTTTATTAGAAGCTTTTGAGAAAGCCTGCGAAAGAGATTTTTTGGATTTAATTAAGCCTGATCATGACAGAAGAAATAATGATTTTTAGAATTTGAATAGAGCTGAGTATGAAGTCTTAAATGATTTACAAAGTAATTCAAATTTAGTTGTAAGACAGGCAGATAAAGGAGGTGCAGTAGTAGTTTTAGATAAGGAGATGTATGAAGAGAAAATGGTAGCCATGCTCGATGCTTATACTTACCAGTGTTTAACTAATGAACAACTGAATAAGCTGATAAAAAGTGTACATAGTGACTTATATGATTTTTAATGTGCAGCATTACTGATAGTGATTTATATAAATATTTTTAGTGGAACCCCCATGCGTCCCTATGTTTAGGGGCCTTCCTAAGGTACACAAAGACATGAGTGACTCCCCACTGAGACTAATAGTCTCTAATAAAGGATGGTTGACAGAATCACTGTCCATCTATGTAGAAAAACAAATTAGGAGAACAGTGGATGACACATATATCATCACTAAAGATACATAACATTTCCTTGAGAGTCTATCTGCTTATGTTCATTCAGACCAATATAAATCTACAGTATTACTTGTGACACTGGATGTAAAATCTTTGTTTATAACCATCCCCACTGAAATTGGTTTAGAATTTGTCAGATTGTTTTTGACCAGTAAAGGTGTTTCGAATGACAATATAGTGAGATACATCTTACGATTAGAGTTGACTTTAAATAACAATGTGTTCTTGTTTAAAGATAATTATTTTCTACAAATCAAAGGAGTAGCAATGGGCACTTCTTGTGCCAATTCGTGCGCAAATTTAGTAATGGCATATTGGGAAGCCAATTTCATATTAAACAACATAGAGCACACTTGACATATTCCATACTATAAAAGATTTGTAGATGACGTCTTTTTAATATGAGATGGACCCATGACTGAGTTTGAAGCTTTTTTGACTTATATCAATACAACAACAGTTGGAATTTTAGGCAAAGGTCACAGGACAAGATAGAGTTTTTAGATGTTTATATTCAGAAGCAAGGTGACACTATACAAACAGAGATGTTTAGAAAAACATGTAATAAAAATGTATTTATGAGTTATGTGGAGCAGCAACTCATTTACAATGATTCCCATAACATATTTTTGATTTGTATGGATATTTGGCATAGATATTTAGATGATTGTTGGTTGGTTTGGAGGTCGGATTCCAACTACCTGAATCTACATGAATTTGTAGATTATCTTAATGAAAACAAATGGGGGATTACATTTACGGTTAACTATCATACCAAATCTTTTCAGCTTTTGGATGTACAGGTTACAATAAGACAAGGTGGTACTTTACAAAGCTCTATTGTTAGGAAGTATTCTAAATTCAATACTTTATTACATGCTTCTAGTTGCCATCCGAAATATATGATTAATAACATTCCCAAATCCCAATTTTTTCAACTCAAGAGAATATGCTCATCTGTCCTGGATTTGAGGGTACATGAGCAGGAATTGGGTCACAGATTTTTGGATAGGGGGTCATCCAATTAATGTTATTAACCAAGCATGTCATGCCATGGAGGAAGTTTCCAGATATTCTTTGTTACAATATTCAGATAAAAGCAGGTTAACAAAACAACCTATATGGTTTGTTAGGAGCTTTGGGGAGAACACCACATTCATTAAAAAATTGATATTTAAACATTGAGTTGTTTTACTGATGGATGAGAGTCTCAAGGAGATTGTACCCTCTCAATGTTTATTTTTGTATAGGAAAGGGAAAACTCTGGCCGGCTGGTTTAAATATTACAAACATATACATCATAGGAGTACACATGTATTTCAGGCCAGGTTGGATGGTGATAGGTTAGTGGGATGTTTTCCATGTGGACATTGCAAGTTTTGTCCATTTATTAATAAGGATACATACTTTAGTTCCAAAAATAGTTCCAAGGTTTTTGAGATTTGGACATATGGGAATTGTAACACTGATTAGGTGGTGTACTTATGCTCTTGCTCTGCATATGTGGGGCAAACTTCACATCCATTGAAGTAAGGATGTCAGAACATTTTAGTGATATACATTGTGCTAGACATACCCCAATGCATTATGCAAACACACTTTGAAACATGTTTCTGTCTGTTTTATGTTTACTATTATTGAGAGGTTAAATCTTAAAACTAACAATACAGTTGGATGGCAGTGAATGCTTAATCAAAAAGAATAAATGTGGATTATTAGATTAGTGGCATTATTTGCACCAGGGCTTAATGAGCAGATATAATGATTAATTGCAGCCTTAATCGGCTGATGGTATTGTATTTAAATCCATCAAGGGGTGTAAGTTAATATGCACTGATGAAGGCTTAAGGCTGAAACCAGTATGCTGCCCTCATATTCCTATTTTGATGTGGTCCATTATGCTTTGAACATTATTAAAATTGGTTGGAAGCTGACTTTGGTGCTGGCTCTTTTGTGCTTATACTTTGATGTATAATAAAGACATAAGATGCTGAAGATGTAAACTAAATGTTAAAGCTGGCTGGCAGCATATGTTTTACAATTGTATAAAACTTAAAACATATTGAGATAATATGAATTCCCTCTTACAGTCTATTTTAATGTTACATTTATGCTGACCAAATCTATTATTCTATCTAATACACCTATTCCCACTTGTGTCATGAAGATAAAATACCGTCTTTTATGGAGTATCTTAACATTAGTAAGAAAAGTCATCACCAAGAAATGGAAGAATCGGACGACTCCTGCTATGAAGGAATTTGTACACTTGGCAGTGGCGGCTGGTGACTTCAAATCACAGGGGGGCTGCAGGAGATGCTGAATGGGCGGGGTCAAAGGGAAGGGGTGTGGTCAACCATAAAGGGGAGGAGCTATGCACAAAACCACAAAAAAACTAACTTTAATTAAATACGCTGCCCTGGGTGGCAAACCATCATTATGAAAGTCCAATCAAGACAAAAATAAGTGTAGAAGAATAAAAATATTTCAATGCATTGGCTGCATGACAGCTTACTTAATATCTAGATGGAAACAAAAGGTTGTGAGGCATGAAAAATAAATTACTTTTTAAATACATTACTGGAATGCCAGTCAAAATCAAGTATAAGAAAAACCAGAAGCACTCAACTCAAACTACTTCTCCTTGCACTGCAGTTCTAATTATAATATATTCAGCTTTATTAAAGTACCAAGCAACATGCTGAAAGTAGAAATCTATGTGATGCCCCACTTGTAAAAATGTTTCTTATCCAAAAAGACCTGCTGCCTGACAACGTTTCATGGGGAAAACATGATAAAAGTAAAAATGAAAAGCAAACAAGAAACAAGCTCAAGATACATTGCTTAAAGGATTACTGTACAGGTTATGGACCACACATGATTGGCATTCTGTTTAGTTTACGGGTAAAGCCTGTAGAGATGACTGGAAGTCTCCAACAAGTGTAATGAGCTTTTTAAAATAATGGAATCCTGTCCTTTAATACCCAAGGCTTATACATTATCTAGTCAAGTATTCTCTGCATGGCAACAACAGAAAGGCTTTCAATGTTGGCAATTCTTTAACAGTATGCTTATTAAAGCTTACTTGCATCTTACGATGTCAGACAAGCTTACCTTATGGTCATTAAAGCATTGCTACTTAAACACAGAGCAACAGGCACTTTGAGTAATAAGCATAAATCAACAGTACAAAAATATGACAGAAACCAGACCATTCTGCAAAATCAAGGACAGATGAAAAGCCACTGTAGTACTTATGCAGTGTGTCCTCCCCATCCAAGGTAGATACAACTACTCCTTGCCTTGCTTGGACACATCCAGAGTCACTACATGGGGGAGTGGGGTGCAACAAGCATGTCACAATTTGAAATCTCTCTGGCTGACTGTGATGGCCCTGACACATTTGTCATACCTCTCAACTTCAAGAGCAAGAAATCTGGACAAAGCCATACACAGAAGTGGGACAAAGGCACAACAAGAAGGACAATTTTTAAATATTGCTCTAATAAACTTAGAAAGATAATAGAATAGGTCTTGCATTAGTATGAATTTTCTGAAGGGTATAAAATCTGAAACTCAAATGTCTGTCATTTTCTAACTTCAGTCTTTGATTTGTCACTAATTTGCCAAAAAACACAATTTTATGAAAAATGGACCAAAAATGTGATGCAAAAATATAAAATAGACACACAATACAGCTTCTACCTGTCAAAGAAGGGACACTTTAATATTAGTACTGCTACCTTGAGCAGCTGACAAAATAAAAAATAAAAGAATCTACATGCATTTCAAGTAATCTATAACTTTGATTATTACAGTTATTTCTTAATTGTAAACCCTCCATGTTTTCTTCCAAAATTGCTATTTTGCGGAGGGATTATTAGGGGGAAGAGCAACATTTTGAGCCAAAAATTGGGGACAGTTGAGAAGTTGGCTATGCCTAATTCTATAAAGCAATTTATTTGCATGTACCTCTCAACCTGTTAATGCAGTAAATCTGAACAAGGCCAAATATATTGGGGGCACATATAAACAGTACTAAAAATTGCTCTTGTATAAACTGAGACAGTTGATAGAACGGCTCTTACTTTAACATGCATTTTTATGAAGGTTATGAAGTCTGAAACTTATTATTTAGTGACTTCTGGCAAATCATTTAGGAATTAAAACTACAAATTTTATGAACAACAAACCAAAAATAAGAAGCAAAAATCTATTCATTCTTTGAAAATCTGGACAGTTGGGAGGTATAGTTCAGCTGGGCCTGTCTGAGTTTGCTGCCCTTCCCCTGACAAAATAATGGTTGAACTGGAGCCTCTGCAGCCATTCCAATTAACCATTACTTGGCTATTTCACTCCATTTACCATAAACACTAATGTGCATACTGCTTTACTTCAATGATTGGACTTCATTTGAAAGTTTTATTTTGTATTTTACAGCACAAACATTAAGTAATCTGTTAAACAAAGCAATGCAGTCTCACAATGAAAACTTAGCATTAAAACTTCTCTGCCCTTGAAACTCACATTCATTGAAACAGCATTGAAACCCACATTCAAAGAAAATACATTTTGCCAGTGGCAGATAAAGATTAATTTTGGGCTGTTTTCGAATCATAGGCCCCTTGCATATGAAACATACATGTGCTCTTTGATACACCTTCCTCATTGTACTAAAATTATATTCCTTGTACAATACAGTACACTTGTTAGAGGGTGTTTTAAATTTGTTTTGAACATTTTTCCAGTAAGCAATGAAACAAAACATATGCACCCATAATGGCAAAACTGCCCAGTTGAGAACATTTATCATAAAAAGTCTACTCAGACTTCCACAGTCCACCATTATTAGTAAATATACACAATTCTACAGTCCACCATTATTAGTAAATATGCACAATTCCACAGTCCACCATTATTAGTAAATATGCACAATTCTACAGTCCACCATTATCAGTAAATATGCACAATTCTACAGTGCACCTTTATCAGTAAATATGCACAATTCTACAGTCCATATTCAGTGAATTCAGTTCTTGCCATAGCTGTCAACCTTAGCACAAAAACCTGGACGAAGCCAATAATGCGGGAATACAGTCCCAAAAATAGGGACAAATTTAAAATATTCATCTTATAAGCTTAGAAAATTGCTAGCAAAAAAGGTTGTGCTACTATGTATTCTGAAGAACATGAAGTTTGAAATTCAAATGCCGGTCAATTCTACTGCGGACAGAACAAAAACAATTTTTAGCAGAGACGCAGGGATTAATACTGCAGACACGTCTTTGTAAAATGGCAGGGCATCAGAGCAAATCCACACAAACACAGGCAGGAGATGCAGACTCCAAACAGAAGCCACCCCAACCAAGAATCAAACCAGAAAACCTATAGCTGTGAGGCAACAATACTACCACCGCACCATCAATTATGCAAGGAATTAAACATTCAGAAACCTGAAGTCTGAAATTCAAATGCCTGTCAATTTTACTGCGGACAGAACAAAACCAATTTTCAGCAGGGATTAAAACTGCAGACACGTCTTTGTAAAATGGCAGGGCACCAGAGCAAATCCACACAAACACATGGAGGAGATGCAGACTCACACAGAAGCCACCCCAACCAAGAATCAAACCAGAAAACCTATAGCTGTGAGGCAACAATACTACCACTGCACCATCAAATCTGCAAGGAATCAAACATTCAGAAACCTGAAGTCTGAAATTCAAATGCCTGTCAATTTTACTGCGGACAGAACAAAACAATTTTCAGCAGAGATGCAGGGATTAATACTGCAGACACGTCTTTGCAAAATGGCAGGGCACCAGAGCAAATCCACACAAATACAGGGAGGAGATGCAGACAGAAGCCACCCCAACCAAGAATCAAACCAGAAAACCTATAGTTGTGAGGTAACAATACTATCACTGCACCATCAATTATACAAGGAATTAAACATTCAGAAACCTGAAGTCTGAAATTCAAATGCCTGTCAATTTTACTGCGGACAGAACAAAAACAATTTTCAGCAGAGACGAGGGATTAAAACTGCAGACACATCTTTGTAAAATGGCAGGGCACCAGAGCAAATCCACACAAACACAGGCAGGAGATGTAGACTCCAAACAGAAGCCACCCCAACCAAGAATCAAACCAGAAAACCTATAGCTGTGAGGCAACAATACTACCACCGCACCATCAAATCTGCAAGGAATTAAACATTCAGAAACCTGAAGTCTGAAATTCAAATGCCTGTCAAATTTACTGCGGACAGAACAAAAACAATTTTCAGCAGAGACGAGGGATTAAAACTGCAGACACATCTTTGTAAAATGGCAGGGCACCAGAGCAAATCCACACAAACACAGGCAGGAGATGCAGACTCCACACAGAAGCCACCCCAACCAAGAATCAAACCAGAAAACCTATAGCTGTGAGGCAACAATACTACCACTGCACCATCAAATCTGCAAGGAATTAAACATTCAGAAACCTGAAGTCTGAAATTCAAATGCCTGTCAAATTTACTGCGGACAGAACAAACACAATTTTCAGCAGAGACGCAGGGATTAAAACTGCAGACACATCTTTGTAAAATGGCAGGGCACCAGAGCAAATCCACACAAACACAGGCAGGAGATGTAGACTCCAAACAGAAGCCACCCCAACCAAGAATCAAACCAGAAAACCTATAGCTGTGAGGCAACAATACTACCACCGCACCATCAAATCTGCAAGGAATTAAACATTCAGAAACCTGAAGTCTGAAATTCAAATGCCTGTCAAATTTACTGCGGACAGAACAAAAACAATTTTCAGCAGAGACGCAGGGATTAAAACTGCAGACACATCTTTGTAAAATGGCAGGGCACCAGAGCAAATCCACACAAACACAGGCAGGAGATGCAGACTCCACACAGAAGCCACCCCAACCAAGAATCAAACCAGAAAACCTATAGCTGTGAGGCAACAATACTACCACTGCACCATCAAATCTGCAAGGAATTAAACATTCAGAAACCTGAAGTCTGAAATTCAAATGCCTGTCAAATTTACTGCGGACAGAACAAAAACAATTTTCAGCAGAGACGCAGGGATTAAAACTGCAGACACATCTTTGTAAAATGGCAGGGCACCAGAGCAAATCCACACAAACACAGGCAGGAGATGCAGACTACACACAGAAGCCACCCCAACCAAGAATCAAACCAGAAAACCTATAGCTGTGAGGCAACAATACTACCACTGCACCATCAAATCTGCAAGGAATTAAACATTCAGAAACCTGAAGTCTGAAATTCAAATGCCTGTCAAATTTACTGCGGACAGAACAAAAACAATTTTCAGCAGAGACGCAGGGATTAAAACTGCAGACACATCTTTGTAAAATGGCAGGGCACCAGAGCAAATCCACACAAACACAGGCAGGAGATGCAGACTCCACACAGAAGCCACCCCAACCAAGAATCAAACCAGAAAACCTATAGCTGTGAGGCAACAATACTACCACTGCACCATCAAATACGCAGGGAATTAAACATTCAGAAACCCTTAAGTCTGAAATTCAAATGCCTATCAATTTTATTTAACAATTTTTAATCAGGACAGTCTGACTTGGAACAAATAAACAAATTTTCAGCGGAGGCCCAGGAAGAAATAATGCAGACATGTCTTTGTAACATGGGAGGGCACAAAAGCAAACCCACACAAACACAGGGAGAAGATACAGACCCCACAAAGAAGGAACCCCAGCCAAGAATCAAACCCAAGAACCTGCAGCTGTGAGGCAACAATGCTACTACTACACCATCAAATATCAAGCATTGCAACATTTACAAACCACAGATATTATGAGGAACAGATCAGATCAAATATGAGGTAAAAATCTGAAATTTTTTTACAAATGGTGGTGGGTAGGGAACTCAAGTCTTTAACACCTGCATACAGGGTACAGGGTTCAAGCCTGAGGCATTCCCTACCACACCACCATAAGCACCTGGGGCATTTTCACACACACACACACACACACACACACACACCAGTACCAGTAAAGCAAACACACACACACCAGTACCAGTAAAGCAAACACACACACCAGTACCAGTAAAGCAAGCACACACACACACACCAGTACCAGTAAAGCAAGCACACACACACACACCAGTACCAGTAAAGCAAGCACCATACACAAACTCCAGTAAAGCAAGCACCATACACAAATAAAAAGAAAAATAAACATTGTAAATTGAAAGGCACCTTACCTGAATACATCCAGAGTTAACGTCCGTACATACATCCTTCCCGCGCAATACTGAAGACCCGCGAGATCCACATGCTCCTTGCCGACGAGATCCCTAAGGCACTGTCCCGAGTCCCTGCTGCTCCTCTTGCAGTCCGGACGCGTCCCATAATCCTGGCGGGTCTGTGCACTGTAAAAGTGCACAGACGCTCCTTGTGTCCCACGGCCGGGCTGCCTTGAGCATGCGCATAGACCGATAAGCCGGGACTCGGTCTATGCGCATGCGCGAAGTCCGCGAATTTTAAAAAAATATTTTTTTTTATTTTTCATTTCTTTTTCTTTCTTTTTTTCTTCTTTTTTTCTTTTTGAGGGGGCTGCAGTCCGGCAGCCCTATGCCACGAGCCGCCCCTGACACTTGGCAACTGAAGTCTGTCATCTTGAACTTCTGATCAAGACAAGAACATGTAGAATCATCTCATCATATAATATTTGGTTGAAATTCAAAGAACTGCTGGATAAACAGACTTTAATAATTAACTAACAACTACTCTTATTACATTTCTTTTTCTGTTTAAAAAGCTTTATTTTACAGTAGACACCATTGTAAATAGTTATTTTTGTTGTTTATTATTCTTTTAGATATGTTTGTTTTATAATATTTATATTATTATATTCTGTTGTTAAAATTTTCAATAAAAACAATTGAGAAAAAAGATAGGAGGAAATGAAATAAAAATGGTGATGTATTATCAATCTGCAGGGGAGTCTCCAGAAGTAGATGGTAAACTTGTGGAAGCTTGGAAGCTAGGAGGAAAGAAAGTGATAGTCTGGAAAGTTTTTTTAACAGTATTTTAAAAGTTAGGGGAAGCACCAACATCCTGGAAGAAAGCTATGGTGGCTGTAATGCATAAAGGTGGTAAAGACCCATCAAACCCAGCTTCATATAGAACCATTTCAATTTTAAATCATGATTATAAAGTGTTTATGTTGATATTAGATAAAAGAATGGCAAAGATGTTACCAAATTTGAAAAAATATGGATTAATGTGGTTTTGTGGAGGGGATGCAAACATTTTACAACATTAAAGGAACAATAATGATTCAGAGGGAAGCAGAATATAAGAAAATACCACTGTTGTTGGTGGATCTTTATGCAGAGAAAGTATTCAAAACGTATGGGATTTTTTGAGTAGGACAATGGAAGCATTTGCGTTCCTGATAGAATAATAAGGTTAATTAGGAGGATATATGAGGGATACAAGGCAAAAATTTAAGTGTGAGGGTTCCTTTCTGATAAGTTGTGTCTGAACAGAAGAACCCGGCAGGGGGTGTCCTTTTTCACCTTTGTTATTTGCATTATATTTAGAGCCATTGGTGAAGAAATTAGGGACTCAGAAATTCAAAGATACAATTGGTATGGTAGTCAAGAAAAGTTGGCTTTATTTGCAGATGATATTTTGTTCCTGATAAAACCAGAAAAGGCCATGTCAGTGTTGTGGAACATTATGAGACAGTTTTCAGGACTTTTCGGGGTATAAAATTAATGAAGACAAAACAAAGGCTATAGCTGTGAACTATGTATGCACATATGAACTGGCTCAGCAATACCCATATTTATGGGAACATGATTAAATGAAGTACTTAGGGGTATGGGTTAAAAAGCATTCTGTTATGGCAGCAAAGAATATGTGGGAAGAAACTAAACAAAAGATAATACAAAACACTTAGAACCTGGAAGCTCTTCTTTAGGGAGAGGGATAGTAAGATAGAAGCATTGAAAATGTTTTTAGTTCTTTTATATCCAGATCACGTATAGTTTTATCAACTAGAGGAGAAGTTGTTGACAGTATTTAATAAAGAGTTGATGGATTTTGTCTAACTGGGGAAGAGGGCAAGGGATTACCTGATTTGATGGGATATTTTAGACCCAGCTAAGGCTAATATACAAAACTCATGCAGAAAGCTATAATTCAGAGTGGAAAGGGATGATGAAGCAGGGGGAAGTTTAAGGAATAAGGAGAAAATGTGATTTTGGATCATCATTATCATCATCATCACCCCTTTTCCCAGTTTCTATTTGGGGTTGGGGTGTTGTGTTAACTATCCCTAAATCTCTTGATTCAGTGCTGCACTCTTGCCTTCTTCGACACTCATGCCTGACTTTTGCTGATTTTCTCTCACACAATCCATCCTCCTCTTCGCTGGATGCCTTTGTTTCCTCTTACCTTCTTTCTCATCATTATCGCCATCATCAACAACTACCTTCCTTCCCATTTTCTATTTTCTTTTTCTGTCCTAAATCTTCACCTGATTGTGTTCTGCTTTTGTGCACATGTGCTCAAACCATCATAATCTGTTCTCTTTGATATTTTCTGTAATTGTTTTTGGCTTCTGCTGTTTTGTCTCATGTCCTCATTTCTTCGTCTGTCCCACAGTTTGCATCATACCACCCTTCTCAGGCACTTAATTTCCATCATCTGTAGCTTTCTGATGTGCTCACGTCACGTCAACGATGTCCACATTTCTGTACCATACAGTAGTACTGGCCACACCACTGTTTTGTACACTTTACATTTCAGCTTCTTTGGCATTCTTCTGTCATACACTACACCTGACACTCTATGCCAGTTGGCTGCAGCCCTTCTGATTCTGGCTTTGACCTCTTCATTTAAACATCCCTTCTACTCAACCATCCCTTTTCCCTTCTATCTCAATTGTCAGTTTCTTCCGATATCCCCAATGTGCTGCCATTTCCATTGTCTTATCAGTACTTAGTTTCATCCCATGTGCCTTCAGTTTTGCCTTCCATTCCTCTATCCTGTGCTGAAGTTCTTGCTCAGACTCTGCCTGTAATGCCACATTATCTGCATACAGCAACTTTTTTGATCTGTCCCCTCTGACCTTTTTACTAATGTAGTCCATCACCAGTGTGAACAGCAGTGGGTTCACAGCTGAACCCTGTTGCACACCCACTCCCACTGGGAACCCCTCTGTGAGATCGAACACTGTTTGTACTTGTGTCACTGGATCTTTGTACATAGCCTGCACTAATTCTGCCCATGTTTTTGGGACTTTGAACCACCACAGTACTGCCCAAATCAGCCTTCTTGGGGCCTTAGCATATGCTTTTTCCAAGTCTAGGAATGCCCAATTGGACTCTTTTCTCATTTCCAGCTTCTTCTCAACTATCTGTCTCACTGCAAACATCCTTAATTAAAATAACAACAGCCGTACAGAATGTTATATTCATAAAGTAATAGAAAGTATTCTAAGAACTAAGCCTACATGAGAATGGAGAAAGATTCTACCAATAGGGATGACTGCAATTAGTGGTACAGACAATAGGAAAGAGGGGGCTGGCATTTACTGGAGAAAACTGGCAAAGGAACTAAGATATCAGGAGCAGATAACTAGAGAGGGGAAGGTAATAGAGTGGGAAGAGGCCAAGAAGACATTTGGACTGCAGTCTAGAGACTGCCTTACCTATCAGGAATTGATATCAGAGTATGGGCAAAGAGAAAGGGATAGGGAAATCCTAAGTGAAAGACCTGTTCTGGTAGAGTTTTTAGTTGAATCTGGAGCAGAAGCTGTTGTTAAAAAAGAGATACTTAGTAGGGTATATAAAATACTGCACAATAACTATAGGAATCAGAGGAGGTTAGAAAAGATTGGGAAGAGTGATTGGATAAACAATTCAGAAGGAAACAATGGAAGGACATAGTTATGCTTCCCAAATATGCAACAAAGTCTAGAAGATTTTGGATTTTTTTCTTGGAAGTGTTTGCATAGTTTATTTTTATACCACACGCATTTTTCCACAGGTAGATGGCAAATGTTCTAGATGTGATGGAGAAAAAAGAGGTACCTGGGAAACATATGTTTTTTGGAGTGTAATAAGTTGGCAGACTAAAAATTCCCTACAGAGTGCTCTGTCAGAAATATTGAGTGACCAAATGATTGTAATTAAGGAAATTATTTTTTGAGCTGGGATGCAGGATCAGAATTGTCTAGACATAGTAAGGCCTTGTTAAGTGTAGTTATGGTGGTTGCCAAAAAATCAATTACCAGAAAATGGAACTCAAAGTCTAAACCAGCTGTATTTGAAGCAGTGAATATTGTCACAGACTTAAAAGTACTGGAACTGGGATCCTTAGAAAAGGGAAGGAGCAAATTACATTGAAGAAAATGGAAATAGCAGGAACAATACGTGCAGAATAATGTTTTGAAGGAAGAGTGAGGTTTAAGGAAAGGAAGGAACTGATCATTTTATATGTGATGAATAACATTTGTAACTGTGAACATGTTAACATGGTTTACTTCTTTTATATAGATGTATGTTTGTCTACGTCTTAAGTGGTAATTCAATAAAGGTGTTAAAAAATAATTTCAGCAAGAAGAATATATGGACTACAGGTCATGAGGTATAAAAGACCCATGTACAATCTTCCACAGACACAGAGTAATTGTGGAATAGCTACCCTTTGTGCTCAAGGCGAACCAAGCCATGCAGTTTCCACTATTTTTCTCAGATCCCAGAACAAGAGAAAAAGGTTCTTTCATCTAGTGTATGGGATGGTTGATGTGAGGACAAGTCTATTGCAGCTGAAACCTGTTCCACTAGTTGCAGGCTAATCCACCTGAGCAGTAGATAAATGCCTGTTAATTGCACAGTCAGTGAATGCAGATAGGGCAGTCACTTTGAAGTAAGCCTGCTGTGGGAGGAATGCCTACACACCCATGTGTAAGGTTGCCGTGACTGGGCAAACTTGTATATGTTACCGATATTTGCATGACTCTTACTGATCTTCATTGACTGCCGCCCTTACTTACAACAAAGACTGAATGCTGATATATCTGCAGGTGTGAATGAAGTTATAAATATTAAATGTCTTTTTTTTTTTTTTTTTTTCACAAAATCTTAGTTTAATAAATAATATTGAATTGATTTTTATGTTCACCGATCACATCATTGCCACACCACAAAACTCACACAACATGTGACCAAACAGGAAAGTATACCCCGTGTCAGTCTGTCCCTATTGCATGCAGACCCTCACTGTTTGCAGTCTTATTTGCTGCAACCTATATTCCATGCTCTGTGCTACTTTATTTACATCATGTTTTCTGGAACACCCAAGAACTGGTCACTGTTGTACCTCTTTGCACCTCTTCGGTGAATATGGACTACAGTTTATGTAATAAAAATGGTGTGTAGCCATTAGAAGATTTGGCCAGCCACTTTCAGTTGCATAGATCATGGTCATCTGACAGGCGACCTGCTAGCAGGATTCTAGAAGATGTACACAGATGAGAAACTGAAGAATTATATATAGAAAAAAAGACCAGAAGCAAAGAAAATAGTATTTGCTTTAAACCAGGGAAATTGAGCAGACTAGTATCCAAGCAAACTTTCTAAATGGCTAGTTAGCTGTGTTCTTTTGTGTTATGATTACCATGGGGAAAAAAACAACGAGGGCAAGAAAGGCAGCAGTTGCTGTACCTGCTACCATCTTCCAGAATGTTGTAGCTCAAAGTATCTGTGAAATATCAAGCTAGACTTCCCTTCATACCTCTTGTAAACATAACTTCGGCATACATTTAAAGAGCACATCAGTCTTAAAACATGCATATTCCTCAGCTGTAGGTCAGTGATTACGACATGCATTAGTTTAGTACTCTTCTCAGGAATTATGAATCATACTGCAACAGTGATCTTTATGATGAACAGTACAGAGTTGGATGAGTAAGGTCACTGTAATAGACATTAAAATACAAGCATCATTGCTGTAGTGTATACAGAAAATTTAAGATTAGAGGCAGTTTATTACACCCCCACCCCCATCCTCACCCTCCTAGTTCTGTGGGGGAAAAACTTTTATTTAAGACAGTACTCCTGTACAAACTTGTCAGACACAAGTGCTTCTCACATCTCTTCATACAAAATAGAACTAAAGATGGTGCAGGATGCACTCACTCTCTCTGTCTCTCTCTCTCTCTATGACATCCTTGGCACATGGAAGAGACAGCCTCACTCTGGAGACTTGCACAAGTTTGGAAGTCATAATGGGTGGGGGGATATCGATTTGTAGGTAATGTATAAGTATTATAAAATATATTGTAGCAGTGATCATGTGTTCATAAATACTGTTATGCTGAGCTTGCTCATATAGCTGTACTTTTTCACTCACTTGTGTGTCCCAACAGTTGGAAGTACCAGGACTATAGATGAAGTTTGCATTGAAACTAAGGAAGCCCATTTGCATCACTTGTATCAGTACTGATACTTGGAGATATTAAATACATTATTATTTTTTGTAAAACAGGTTCAACTATATTTAACTCCAAAATAACTAATAATACAAAAGTGAAATGTCAGAATAAAATAAATAGACATAATATAAATATAAAAAAGATTTTTTTAAAAGAATGCTTTTTATTGAGTCGCTCTAAAAAGTAAAAAAATAAGGAAGAAGAGTGAAAACTTTGCAAAAGAAAATAACTAATAATACAAATGTGAAAAGTCAGAATAAATTAAATAACTATAAAAATGAAGCACACTAGAAACATTGCTAGATTTGCAGAAAGACATTTCAAACGTGTTAAGTTCATAATTACTTCACATTTTTGATCTGCTACATTACCTTTGAAATGATCGAAAACCATAAAGAAGAATCTTCTTACAGAATTTAACTTCCGTAGCTAACATTGTAATACTAACTGTTCTGATCCAATAATATAACATTTGGAAATAGAATGTGTTGTACAATGTTATCCTTACAAGCCAAAAATAGTAGTCTTGCCTGTTTGGGATAGATTATTTTGTAACCCAGGTCATTTTGTTAATGATTAGCTCAAAACAACAGAAAATCTTGTGGAGTGTAGACTAAAAATTGTTTGTCTTTTCGGCTTTTCCTGGTTAGGGGTCGCCACAGCGGAACTTCGGTCCGCTAATGATTGACAGTAGATTTTTTATGGTGCCGAGTTGCCAGCCCGATGCCCAACCTTCAGCAAAGGCACGCCCATTCATGCATGTCTTTCGGAGGCCACTCAACAGTGGGGAGGATATGCAGACTACACACAGAAGGCACTCCAGCCGTGAATCGAACTGGAGAACCTCTTGATGTGAGGCAGCAACGCTACCGCTGTACCACAGCGGTAGACTGAAAATGAATACACAAACAAACATTCATGGCTATTGAAGGCAAAAAAAATGTTTACTTTTATGTAGCACTTTTGTTCACAAATAACTAAGAATTCATCAGAAGAAGATCACACTCAAATCCAGCAGTTTAAAGCCCCATCTCCTAACATGTGACAACTAATTTTAAAGTTGTATATACACCGTTATTGCAAACCAACACAATTATTAATATAAATATTAGTACATTAATTATCACAACACATAAAAAAGTAGTTCAATAATAGAGCTATGATTTTTTTTTTTAAATGTAATATTTATAACTACATTCAGACCTGGAGACTTATCAGCACTTAGTCCTAGTTGTCATGTGTTAGGAGATAGGGCTTTAAATTGCTGGATTTGAATGGGATTTTTATTATGGTGAAGTCCTAGTTACTTGTGGACAAAAGCATAAATAAAGGAAAAAAATGTTTGCCTTCAATAGCCATTTCTGTTTGTTTTGTGTATTCATTAATGATTAGATGCCACACTGGTTGGACTTCTCTGCATTTCCATAGCATGTGCCCATAGTGGGCTTGTGCATGGTAACACCACCAACGAAGTTATGAGCTGGATTACATGCCATATAACCTTCATCTAGAGCGCTGCCACATATATAGTAATTTCAGCTGCATGGATATTGACATGGTGATTGTAATGAGAGGAACACCATTTCAATGTATCAGTCCAGCACTTGTGCTGACAAATTAACTTATAATGTATTCTTTCACTTGATTTTAATGTGTTCTAAGTGAGTTCCTTCACACTCTAGTATTTCCATGTACCAACTGTCATCTTTGAAATAGTTTTTTTTCCTAGTGTTATTAATTGTTGCATCCTGACTAGAAAAACACTTTACCTATTTGTAACGTAGGGGAGTTACGGAAATGTGGTGCCACCATATCTCTCAAGCTCTCAGTGTAAGAAATCTGTACAAAGCCAAAAAGAAAGGGGGGACAAAGGCCCAAAAATAGGGACAGAATTTAAATATTGCTCCTATAAACTTAGAAAGTTGCTAGGATAACAAGTTTTGCACAATTATGTATTTTCTGAAGGATATAAAGTCTGAAACTCAAATGTCAGTCATTATTTAGCAACTTTAATCTTCAATGATTTGCCAGAACACCACAAATTTTATGAGGAATAGACCAAAAATATTATTAAAAATCTGAACATTCTGTGAAAATCTCTACAGTTGAGAGGTATGGGTGCCACCAGTTGATATGAGTCTGGGGGGATGATGCTTTTGGAATGCTGCAACATCCATAATTGTATTGCTCTATGTGTCCAGAAAGTATAGAACTTTCTTTATCCAGTTTATCCTGAAGTTAGCGGTGCAGTTGACTTTAACTATCTTGTTAACCAAAATCCTGTAGATAGGACCAAGGGTGGAAAATATTACGTGAATAAAAGAAGGGGAATTCTCAAACTATTATCTAAGATCATTGGGATCGTAGGTCTTGTGACAGCATTTGCTGGGGTGGGGTATGATTAAAGTCTATGTGCGTAACTTGAAGTTCTGGATATAGTTATAGGTGTGCTTTGGAATCAATCTGACTTTAAGGTATTGCCACTCCAGGAAAGCAAGAACACATGCATGTGAAATTATGGTGGCCAAGCCCCCCTCCACTACTTCTAGGGTGTTTGCCTCAACAGAAGAAGTTAGAAATTTGCCCTTGCAGCCTGGAATGGATTGTGTGAGGAAAATGCCTAATAAAAACAAAATTTGGAGAGTAGTATATCTTTAGTACATGTATTTTATTCAGGAAGGGCAAACTTTTTTTTACTGTCTGTTCCAGTGCTAATTCTCCGAATTCCTGCTTGACGAACCCTGATGGCAAGACCAACTTCCAGAGGTCTTCTCCCTTTCCCCTCTTAATCTATTGGATGCCCTCTCACTCAAATTTCAAAATAGCTGTGGTGTAAAGGGGTGTTGGATGGTGCCATCTACAGATCTTTCTTGCCTCACTTTGAACAGCCTAAGCATTAGTTGTGCCCTCTGTCTATTAGTTTCCCCTTATTGTTGACAGATTGTGTGGCTAGATGTCTGTATGAGGTATGAAAAACTCAATACATTTTAAGGATTTTCATGAGTTTTGTTCTGTTCTACTGAACCTCAAACATGAGGTGCCTAGCTGTCTTCATTGTGCATCCTTTAATCAAAGAAACCATAAAGCAAACCATCTTCATGGCATAGAGCACAGGTGACCCAAGTTCCACTAGCAAGAAAGGAGCCTGTAGGAGCAGATCAAGGACAATGGGCTTGAGTAGATGCTACCATCTTACTCATCCCGGGGAGGAAGCTGGTTTTGACTTATCACATGATTGGCACCTAGTGGGAGCACTAGATATTTACCCAGTGGAGTTCCAAGCTGGTTGAGTCCACACTACCATACTCTATTTGCACTAGATATCCAAGGGAAAATTAACATGCATGGACATACTTTCCCTTGGGAGGTAATGACTGCAAGTTTCTAGAAACTGCCAAGGGGAGGGGGAGTAGGCCACACCTGCAGGACTAACAATCTGGTCCACTCCCAACCATTCAACTCTTGCTGGTGAACAGTGGTCTGATGGGGGTTGCTGGGCATGATTATATGGATTGTGGGGCTTTTCCCTAACTTGGATATACCCAGTTCTCATTCAACTTGAACAAATGGGCCAGTTGGGCAAATGATGTAGAGGAGACATTACACAAGGCCCTGGAAGGAGCACAAAATAAAAGTATCATAAAGTGATTGGCAGAATCTCTTTAGGACCACTGTCTGGATCTGGCATGTTGTCCACGGGCTGTTCCTCCAATCTCCTGCATTAAAAAATTATTCTGAGAAGTTCCACAGAGAGAGAAAACGTATGAGGCCAATACCATGACATCTGAGTTGGATATCCCTTAAGCTCAAAGATGCCAATATCAGCAAGCCTGTTTCATACCCATCATCAGTTACTGCTGAAGCCTCTGGCATAACCTCTTAGGAGACCATCACACTGTTGTCCTGGGTTATGTCCTCATAGGTTGAAACATCTTTCTCATTGTTTGGTTTTGTGGCCTTCCCCAGTGCTTGGGTTCTAATGCCTGTGTAATTATCTCTGTAGAGAAGGGCATAATCAATTATTGATTTTTTGCAAGAAGGTCACCAGGTTAATGTTAATCATCTGCCAATAACGTGAAACTCTTAAGGCAGTCCACGGTTTCAAACATAAACCTTAAGATGCCAAAGCCAAATTGGTCATCAACTAGCTTGCTTTAGTCTGGGTTTTTTAATTCAGCCCAGACCTTCATGGATTTTTTTTTTATGTCCGGACAGCTAACTTTTGATGAACCATCAGTGTCTGGAGTGCTTCCTTCCAAAGCAAAAAGGGAGCTTTTTCCTTTGAGGGACTTTGACATCCCAGACTCTCTTATCTGGAATCAGATACTGAGGACATCTTCTTATCCTCTGCCTTACCCCCACAGAATGTCTCATTTGGGAATGCCATTCATAGAATGAAGGAGACCTTTAAATGGGAGGTCAAGGAACTCTCTTTCAGGCCCATATTAGGTGTAGAAATATTCTAGGTGTGCCTGAACCCAAACCTCTGGCCATTTTTCCAGTAATGGCAGTCCTGGATGATGCATCTTGTAGTGATTCTTTGGAGCCAGATTTCCAGACTTCTACTTCTGAGAAGCCAGACCAATTCTGTACTATCCATGATTCCAACTAACTAGTCCAGTAGTGGTGTGCGTGGATTTCAGCCTGGAACCATAATCCCAATGACAGGGAAAGTGAAATCCCCATTCACTGTGGAAAGCCGTCTGGCTTTACTTAAGGTAGAGCTCCTGAAACTTCAACATGTGAGGCTGGCAAAGTATAAGAGGGCCCCTACAAAAAAGTGTCAAGACCATAAGAGGAAGCCTCTTGGAACTCATAGGCATGATTCCTGTAGGGAACAGATGTGATTCAGTAAAGTGTTCCCTACCCCAACCCTGTCTCACCCCACACTTACCTTGCATCCCTTAGCCCCTCCTATAAAGAGAGGAGAGTCAGACTAGCCCATCTTACATCCTGGTGGGAGGCCATCAGTAAGAATGGGTGGGGGTCCAGACTGCATTTTCAAGAAAGCCAACTTTTGTAGGCATACTACACATCTTCAAAGATGAAGTGCATCTTATCTCACCAACACTAAAAGATTTATTAACCCAGGAGCGAAAAAAAGGGTACTAGAAAAAAGGGAGGGCATGGGCTTCTACTCTCGACTTTTTTTCATGTTTTAAGAAATGAAGGAAACTGGGGGCCCATTTTGGACCTATCATAATTAAACATGTTTCTAAAAGTTCCATAACTCAAATTGCCAACCTTGCAGAACCTTGTGCCTTTACTCTTCCCACAAACTCACATGGGACTCTGGATCCAACAGATGTCTGTCTGCAATTCCTTGTAGCCAGGGCAGACAGGCAATTCCTCAGGTCTAAAACATGGGGTTTCCTTTATCAGTTTACCTCCTTGCTCTCTGGCTTGTATACTGCGGCCGGTGTCTTTACTGAACACCTCATTCCAGTAATTACATTTTGCGGGACCAAGGACATTTACATGTCCCTATACATGGATAATTGCTGCATTCAGACAACATCCATGGAGGAAATTCAGATAGCTCCAAAATTTATTCTGAATTGCTTCCTGTCCATGGAATTTTCTGTAAGTTTCCTGAAGTCACAGTTTTCATTCTCAAGACAAATGTTTTGAGGTGCACTGTTGGACAGAGAGCAAGAAAAAGCTTTCTTCCACTCTGTCATGATTCTGCTTCTATTCCAGTATTTCAAGACGGTCTCTAAGCAGAACTACACCTCATTAAAAAAGTTAATTTGGCTGCACAAAGTCTTGTATTCTGATGGTCCACAAGCAAGACTGCATATAAAAAATTACCATGGAATTTAAACAGTAGGTGGTGCCATATTGACCAGTCCCTACAGTACCCCATTCTTCTAGTACACTGCAGTAGCCTGTACTACCCTGCATCAGAAAAGGCCACTCCTTCTGGGTAAACCAAATCTGCCTCTTATTTGGAGGTACCCTTCAAGCTAGCTGTGGAATATCAGGCTATCATCATGAACTCTTCAGACAGACTAGGGAACCCACATGGGAGATCTGAGGGTCCAGTGGATTCAGGACAGGACCCTCAGGAAGATGAAGCACATCAACACAAATGAAAATGATAGAACTGACTCCAGCCAAACAGGGAACACTGCACATCAAGACAACATGGCACATCAATAAACTGAGTACTTATTTGTTATTTTGTACCTTCTGTGCAGGCTAACAAAGCAAGCATGAGAGCTGACCCAGGAGTCAGGCTTGACATTCAGAATGACTTACATCCTGTCTCAGGTGAATTTGTTGGTAACCCAGCAGAGAAGAGTAGAGAAGAAGCAGATCCCCATAACAGGTTGATAAATGTGGAGGCATTTTTAGGTGCAGTTCACAGATAGAGTATGCGAGAAGTACACCTTTATACTTCTCCACAAAACACTGAGAAAGTACTGCAGCAGGATACTACAGTGGGAGTCATGCCAACAGATGCCTTCTCTATAAACTGGGTAAATCTATTTCTATACAACTTCCCTTCATCACCCATGATTCCCAAGATACTCCAGAAGATAAAGGAGAACACGGAAAAATGTTATTGGTAGTTTTTTTCTGGCCAAGGCAACATTGGATTGCTGTGCTATTAAGTCTAGTAGTGGTGGGGAGCCTGTATTCAAGTTGAGCTAGGAGGACTCCTTTTGTCTATTGCAACTCTTACTAGGCTGGACATGAGGAGATATTTTCCAGTACCAGAATAAAAGAGAGTTGATCTTTTTCCTGGTATTTTCCTATGTGGTTACAGAAGTTAAGTGACTGGTCCAGTCATAAACCTAAGAATTTAAAGAATGTGTTTCTTTTGGAGTGCCATTGAGATCTGCAATGTTGAGATATTTAAAGATTCTTTTTTAGCTTTTCTGAGTTTCTAAAGGTCATACATTTTGTTTTGGAGGAGTTTATGTGTAGCCTGTGGAGGAGAAGTCAGATTGAAGCTGAGTATGAATAGCTGAATGTGAGGGAATGGATTGAAGGAGAACCATGTGACCATGTCATCAGTATAAAGAGTGATAGGGAGGTTAGAGTGTAATTTGCTAGTAATGATTGAAAGCAACAGTGGGGCAAGTTTGGACTTTGGAACCCTGGGCACTCCTTTGTTAGGGGGTGCTGGAGGTGATAAGGATGAACCAGTTTTGTCTCTAAAGTACCTATTTGTTAATAATGGATTCTGCAATTCCTTTAGCAGCATAACAGCTTTATACAATGTTAATGACAATATATTTAATGACTGCGGTGGTGGTGCTGCAGTAGCGTTGTCGCCTCACAGTAAGACGTTGTCCTGTTTGATTCTCAGCTAGAGTGTCTTCTGTGTGGAGACATGCGTGAATGGGCATACCTTTGTTGAAGGTTGTGCGTCAGGGCAGGCAACTCGGCACGTAAAAATCTACTGCCAATCATTAGCGGACCGGAGTTCCACTGTGGTGACCCCTAACCGGGAAAAGCCGAAAGACACAACAACAACAACTGACAATATATTTAATAATATGAATGATAGCATAATAACATGTGGCCTGTTTAGTGACTTGACAAGGGCCATCAAAACTGTAGTCCACCACCTCCTACTTAATGAACTATACAAATTAACTTTGGAACAAATACATTACAGTGATTTCAAACTAACTTACAGAACAGAATCTTTCATGTATATGCTTACAACATCATGTCTGAATCCAGTACTCGATACCAATGTACCTCAAAGGTCTATTCAGGACTCCCTTCTCCTTCCCTTGTTTATTAATGACAGCTTCCAACCTTGCAAATCTTAAGATAATTATGTATGCAGATGACCTTCTACTTCTTGAAGCCAGAAAAACTACTGATGTTCAACAGAAGTTGCAGTCCATATTTACCACACCCTGCAACTGAATCTACAGAACAAACTCCTAATGAACCCAAATAAATGTAACATAATGGTGTTTGCAACAAACCAAAAATTAATAGGTCTTCCACCACTGCTAACAGAATATAATAATGGTAGCACACTCCCAAATGTTACCATGCAAAGATATCTGGGTCTATCAATAGACCCAACCTTAACCATTTACATTATACAGATAGAGCTGTCAGTAAAACATTAGCTCAACTAAAGCTGTGCTACAAGACCTCCGATCTTCTTTCCCCCCACTATCTATCAGGCCGTAGTCAGAAATGCCCTTATCCCAGAAACTAAGTATGGCCTACCTCTAATAGCTCTTCATTCCAGCTGCAACACCCACATACTTCGGATAGCAGATAAAATATACAGATCTATTCTGCACTCAGATACCTGTACCCGTCACTGCGACTTCTTGAAAGGTCTCAGATAGTTGCTAATAAATAGCAGTGCTACTTTTTTACTTTGTTATCTCATTTACAAAATAGTCAGATGATGTCATTGTCCTCCCCTTAAATCAAAACTTATTAGTAGGTGTCTACTAGGGGTACAGGTTTATAGATATATACTACGCTAATGACCACTAGGGCCCTTAAATGGCTAACCATGCAACCCAAAGGTGTCTCACAAATTTGATTTATATTTAATTTATAGGGGTGATTTACTAACTGTCTCTGTCCATCATAGACATAGGAGCCAGACCAGGATTTAAATAGGGATAGGGAGCAACTCTGCTTCACATGGATGAGGAGCCTGTTCCAGAGAATGGGAATTCTCTGAGAAACGTATCTGTCTGTCCATTGTTTTCCTATTTATGTTGCAAGCAAACTTTAGGTCTTTTAATCTAGTAGTGCTGATGCTGCTTGTTTTGTGGACGTGCAAAAGATTAATCAAAACAAGGTCCAGGCATGCCTTGTATGCCAGACAAAGATCATCTCAGAAGTTTGTATGATACCAAGTAGAGACATAGTGCTTTGAGGCAATCAGCATAGGACATTGTGTTTACCTCCTGTATTGTTTTGTAAGGAACCTTTGTGCATGTTCTAGTTGCTGCATGTGTCTGGTCAGGTACATACTGAGGGGAGCATTATACTTTATGATGGGCCTGGTGAGGTCTGCATACAGTGGTATGATGACCTTTCTGGACCTAGATGCCATGCCCTTGCTCAATAAGTTGAGCAACATAGAAGGCTTTTCTTTCTACCATGGATACATGTTGGTGAAAGGCTAAGTTACTCTCTGCATGAGTTCCCAGATCCCTGATTAGTGAATCCACTTTTAAGGGTGTTTTATTGATGACTTAGTTACCTGGGGAGGCAGACTTCCCAAAAGATACTATAATGCATTTCTTGGTATTGAGTTTTAAGTCATGGCTTTGGCACCAAACATTTGTCTATATTAGACCATCCTGAAGGGTGTTCTCATCTTGGGAGGGATTCAATGACTGCTCCCAGTTTGCAATTATCTGTAAACTTGGTTAGCAAGAAGCCTTTGACATTAGCTTTGACATCCAAGAAGTAGATGCCAAAGAGGAGTGGGCCTAGTACAGAGCCCTTGGGGACACCACTGATGACCGTACCCTTTGTGGAGGTGGCCTCACTGATTCTAGCCTCCTGGGTCCTATCAGTGATCCAGATAGCTATCCAGTATGTTATAAAGGGGTTTATGCTTCGTTTTGTAAGTTTAGTGACAATGCCCGAGTGTGATATTGTATAAAATGCCTTAGTCAGATTTAGGTAGGCAATATGCACAGTTTTTCCCTCATCCGTTGCCTTAGTGACCTTTTCAAAGATGTTCACTAGATTCAATAAGATGAACTTCCTTTGACAAAGCCAGACTGGGATGGATCCACTGTCTGGAGGTCTACTATGTTGTTGATAACTTCCATGATAATTCTTTCAATGGCTTTGCAAAAAAGACTAGTCAGACTAATGGGTCTGTAGTTTCCAGATCTGTAAAAGGTCCTCCCTTATGAAGGGGGATGACTATCACCATCCTCTATTCACGTGGTACAAAGCCTGTTTTAAGACTATAGTTAAATAATGACTCCAGGGATCCTGCTAAGTCATATTTTAGACTATTCAGGAGGCATCCTGGGATGTTATTTGGGCCCATTGAAATGGTGTGTTTGGCTTTAGTGTGTGCAGCCAATACATGCTCCCTAGTTACAGTTGGATGGGGTTATGTTTGAGGGTATTATTGTGAGGATGGTTGGGGGTGATGGGGGGTAAAGTTGGAACTGAATTTGTCCACTAACAGGTTTTCTATATCACCAGGCTCAGGCTCAGTGAACATGACACCATTAATGACCAGTACAACACACTGCACGGCCCTTGAGGTTTCTGACATAGATGTAGAAGGCCTTATGCTTATCTTTCACCTGGGAGGATATCTTAACCTCAAAATTGGCTTTGCTTGACCTAATTAGCCCTCTTAGTTGCCTATTTACTTTGATGAGAGAGTTTTTATCTTTATGGGAATTACACTTCCTGATTTTTGCCATATTTTTTTCTTTTGTTGGTAATAATGATATCAAACATACTCTGTTAGAAAAAAACCTCAAAGAAGTAATAACTCTTACTAGACCACACTTCAAAACACCTAATAGGGAAAATGCGTTCTCAAAACTAGCCCCTGCTATTTGGAACCACTTGCCAGCAGATGACAGAAAGCAACATTCTCTGCATACTTTTAAAAAATTAATTAAGAGAACACCTATTTGAAGAAGCTACCCGTACATGCTTCAAAAATAATAGTTAAAATAAAAAGAGAAAAAAGTCACAGTGCTCTGCCACATTCAATGACTGTGATGAATTGTTGCACTTGACATAGACCTGTTGCTGCTGTTTTACTTATTGAATTTGAATAATTATAACTGCTCACTTTATGTTAATTACTCCTTACATGACAGTTTGTTGCCGTTGTACCCAATTACCTGATTACCATAATTCTGGTGTTCTTTTACCCTCAGGACCTGAGTCGTGACTGAGAAGGTTCTGGTAACCAATTTACTTACACATTTACCAAATTGAAATATATTAATAAAATACATTTTTAAGAAATCTTAAAACCAGATGACAGTGTTGAAGCTAACTACATTTTTTGGAGGGAATGAAAGAAGGGGAGGTGGACAATAAGATCAAACACTTTGGTGAGAATGATGAAGAATGCTCCTGAAAGGTTTTCTTTCTCCAAGTTGAGACATATCTCATCTGGAAGTGACCAGAGTGCTGTTATTGTGCTTTGGCCAGCCCAGAATCCATGCTGTTTCAGAGTGAGGAAATGGTACTTTTTGGTACAAGTTGATAGAAGTATTTTCCCAAGGTTAGGGAGGATGAAAACAGAAGTAATCCAGAAGGTTCGAGTCAAGTCTGGTATCCCACCTGTGACCTAGAGAGTGACAGGACTAATAAAAAAACAGAGTAGTGGAATTAGTCCAGATAAAATCACTTGAGCTAGTAGATATAGGAGTCTCTCTCTCTGATACCCTCTCAGTGGGAGATATAAAGATGCCTTCTTGAAGCTTCAAGTAGTTCATTCAGTTAAGTAGGTATATGGATGATTGCTCTTATTCTAATGATATTTGCAGTTAGGGCAAAAAGTGGGGTGACAAAGGTAAGTTCCTCTGTTGTCCTCTTCCGGTATGAATTTGTACTCTTCCCAGTCTCTAATGTTTCTGGCTCTCTTGAAAACAAAACAAGGATGAGGTCCTATGTGTTTTTCCAGTTGTTTATTGTCTGTAATCATCACACAGTTGTTGATCATGATCTTTCTGATTGTTTTGTAATCTACTGTAAAAGTGAGTGCCGTGCTGCTTTTTCTTTTGTCCTCCTGTGGATCCCAGTATTGATTTCTGTTGAGCCCTAGAAATCTGCCTGGGAGGTCCATTAAAATAGGGTCCTTTTCCTCTTTTAAAGTTTTGATGGGGTTGAGGGTGGAATTTAATAATCTATGGCTTGCTGTGTGAGGTTGTGAATCTCAGGAACGTAGTAGAATTGTTGGTATGGTTGTAAAAGTCATTCAGTGTGTCTTCATCCTGCTCCCATATGATAAAGATGTCATCAATGAAATGGAGATAGCATTTCATCGATGAAAAATGTGGGCTTTGGTACACTGCCTCCTCCTCCCTTTATCCAAGAGCCACATTGGCCAGGCTTGGGGCCATGGCCACCCCATAGCTTTTTCAGTAGTCTGCTTATAAAAACTTCTGTTAAATATGAAATAGTTGTTCCTAAGAGTTAAATCCAATAACCTTTCTAAAACTTCTGTCTCTCCTGGTAATACATTCCTGTCCTTTTCTTTTGCCTCTGTTACAGCTTGACTATAATAGCTGTGTGAGAGCAGTGTATAAAGTGCTTCCACATCTGTTGTGACCAGGATAGTGGAATTGCTGACTGGAATATCTCCAGTTTTACTCTGAAAATCCAGCAAGCCTAAAATAAAAAGTTGTTGGCCTCTGACGTTGATTTTATCTTGGCATCAAGGTAAATGGATATTATCTCAATTATGGAGCCACCACTTACCACTATCAGGCTGTAGGGAGGATCAGAGATATTTTTATGGGGTTCTTGGATCCCAAAGAAGCTTGGTATTTTTGGATGGGGGTGACCAAAAAGTCAAAAAGCTTGGCATCTAGTTAATCATCCTTGTGCAGCATTACTAGTTGCTCTCTCAAATTATTATAAGCAACATCCACAGTGTTAAAATCACATTTACTGTAAAACCTGTTATTGTCAAGCTTGGCCTTAATCTTGCAGTTACAAGCAGCTGTATCTGTAACTAGGATGCCACCCCCTTATCCACCTTCATGATTCTGTGAGTCTTATCTCAGCTGCGATTCTTTTTATAGCAGCCAGTTCATCTTTGCTAATGTTGTATAACTTTTTCCTAGGTGGTTTACTGAGGACCTTGTGAAAATCAGCCTCACATTTGCTCTTATATGCACTCAGAGTGAGGTGCACAGGGGTGCAAAAGTCACTGGGCTTTTCCATTTTCTGCCATTGTCATTTCTGTCAGTGTTGCTTCCATTCTTTTTTGTCATTGAAAAATACTTTAAGTTTCTGTTGCCATACAGTTTAAAACCTGTCTGTTTCCACCAAGTTACTTCTGTTAAAAGGTATAAAAGTTAGACCCTTACCTAAGATTTCTTGCTCTACCTGAGTCAAAGGTTTTGGCGAATGGTTCCATACCTTAGTCTTATTTTGTTTTTGGTTCTGGTGGGTCCCTTCTGTTGTGTTGATTTCTTCAAGTCCCTCAGATTCCTGGATCCTTTCCAGGACCTGTTCCTCTGTTGTTGGTCCCCTTTTGGAGACCTCTGAGTCAGAGTGGTAGGTGTTTCCCACTGTGGTGTTATCCTTCTGCCCTTTTGCCTCATACTGGTGGTGGATGCACCTAAGTCAGGCCCAGGATCCTGGTGGCCCTGGTGATAATCCTGCCTGTTGTCTCCTTTCCATGTCTCTGGTCAGTATTAGGTGTGGTTAGCCCCCCCCCCCCTGTGTTCCAACATCATTCTTGAGGTGGTGGTTAGGTTTGTCATGCTTCTAGTGCCCAGCAAAATGTTTCCAACTATTGTGACTAGGTAAGTATCTCCTTCCTCTGGTCAAAGTAGGATGGTGTTGTGGTTCCTGCTTGTCCCTTAAGTCCCTGTTGATTTTTTTTTCATTTTCTTCTCCTTAACTTTATTTTCAAAGTCAGTGTTGCTGTTTTCAAGATCTAAAATTCTGGAAGGGGAGTCATGGTTGTCCTTGCATAAATTCTCCAGGTTTAGGATGTTGATGATAGTCAAAGGAGAATCCCAATGAGATTGAGACTAATATCCCTTAAAACTGTGACCCACTATCTGATAAAGTCCTCCTCCACATTGTTCCAAATGGGTGTCTTGAACAGCTTTAGTCCCCTAAGAATCAGTTCTTTTCAATACTATTACTGAGTTGAATTTCTTCCCAGTCTAGTCCTTTCAGTCTTTTTATTTGTTTCTCAAGGAGGAGAAAGTTGTTTGTGGGATCATGTTGGATGTTGTCTCTTGGTGAGCCATCTCTATGGTCATCAAGTTCAGTGTGCTGGGTTACATTTACCCAGGCAGGTGTCTTCAGAAGGTTTTTAAGTCTCCTTAAAGTGATTTTCTTGAGTAACTCCTTCACGAGTGCCAAGGATGAACAGGAAACAGAGGTAATCCAGAAGGTTTGAGTCAAGTCTTGTATCCTACCTGTGACCAAGAGGGTGACAGGACTAACACTACCTACTTAACTGAATAAACTACTTGAAACTTCAACAAGGCTTCTTTATTCCTCCCGCAAGAAAGGTATCAGGAAGAGAGTCTCCTAAATCTACCAGCTAAAGTGTTTTTATCTGGACTAATGCTTTATAAAATATTAGGGAAGACAGTGATAAAGGAGAAGTGGGAGACGTTCACTGCCTGTGGCTGTTTGGAAAAAGGTTTGACAAGAGCAGATTTCCATGTGTTTAGCATTGTATTTTGAGTTAAGCAGAGGTTATAACTGTGGAGAAGATATGAGGTAATGAGGTCTTTGCAGACTGAGATGACTCGGGGGAGTACGTTTTCTGCACCAGGGGTTGCATCCAGGGATAAGTTTTCTAGTAGGGGGTTCATGTTCTTTCTGAGTGATTTTTATAACATAGAAGAATGAGATAAAAGGTGAGGGGACTGGGTAAGTTGGGGAAGAGATAGAGGTAGTGGTGCTAAGGCAGTGGTTGAATTCCTTGAGAAAATCAGAAGTTGAGAGTTGGCCTTGATAAATCTGGATGATGTTGGAGAATGAATGATCTGTGTATTTCCATCATTTGAGAAGATTTATTGAATGACAAAAGTGTTTGGGTTTGCCTAGCATGGACAGTTGTTTGAAATAGTTAGTTTTGTGGCTGCTTATGGCTTGCTTAGGTAGGTTGTACAGAAGAATAAAACCAATATGATTTTCTGGTCCTGTTTTTTGTGTAGATCATTAATTGTCTATAAGTTTGAGCAGAGTTTTCAGTCCAGTGGTTAGAATTTTTTTTGTTGTATTTGAAAAGGTGTGTGAGAGGAAAGAATTTGTCTTGAGGTTGAAGGACAATATATGTAAGTGTGGTGACAGCTGAGTTGGGGATTCTATAAGGTGGTAATGTGGGACCAGTTAATAGGTGTTTTTTGAAATTTTCGGTATTGGTGGTGGATCAGGGTGTGAAGATAACTAGTATGGGGCAGTTTGGTGATTGGTAGATAATTTGGAAGGCTTTTGGGGAGTGGTCACTGAATGAGGGTGGAAGAACAGAGATTTCAGAGATAGTGTTAGTGATTAGTAGATCCAGGAGGGAGTGGATATTTGTTAGGAGGTTTAAATGGGGTTAGCATGTTGGCACTAGAGGTAGCAACATCCTTGACCTGGTCATTACTAACATGGGTGACCATTGCTCTATACCAATAGTCATCTCCTCCCTGGTTAGATCCTACTACAAACTAATCACCTTGGAAATCCACCCCCCCCCCGCAAAGGTAACCACCATGAAAAACTTCTCCAAAGCTAACTTTGGGCTCCTAAAAACATAGGTGGCTAACTTCACGGCACCAATGCAAATGGAGAATAGTTGCGTGACTGCCAAATCATACACCAATGCACTGTATGAACACTTACACATACACAAATGCATGGATCTCACCATACCCAATAGAACCAAGATGCTCTCCTCTAAAAAAGGAAGCCAGTCTGGTGGTCCCCTGCCATAAACAAACTCTACAACAGAAGGAGAAAACTGATCCGGAACAAGATGAAGTCCCAAGACTGGAAAAACTCCCTTATTAGCCTCAACAAAAAATTGAGATCCCTCATGAAATCCTCTAAAGCTAGCTATGAAACAGCAGATAGTAAAGATAACCACAAGGCCTTCTACAGTTATGTAATAAATCTCCATGGCAATACCCAGATTTGCTCTGAGCTACTGCACAATGTTACCTCCTATACCGAGCCAACAGATGTTGCCAGTATACTGGTCGACAGATTCAGTGCCAACTTTACCCTTCTCCCCCTCCGCAAAGGACCAATTTCAATACCAGTAGATTGCCAGACACCCTGTATTACTGCTGCACAGGTTAAAACAGCACTGTCCAAGGCCAAGAATACAGCTTGTATGGGACCTGACAATATCCCTGGCTGTGTTCTACATGAACTACGGAGTGAACTGGCACCTGACCTGTATGCCCTGTTCAATCACAGCCTCACCTTAGCCTTTGTCCCTACCAAATGGTGCACTGCTACAATCATCTTTCTCCACAAAGGAGGAGTGACTACAGACCCTGGGAACTATCACTCCATTAGTCTGACGAGTCTGATATGCAAAGCTATGGAACACATCGTCATGGACCTAATAAACAAGGATATAGGGAATCTCCAAACTCTGGATCCCACACAGTTTGGTTTTATGAAGGGTAGATCATGCCTGCTCAACTTGGTCGACTTCTTTGAGTTGGTCACCAGAGCTGTGGATGAAGGCAAGGTGGTTCATACAGCCTACCTTGATCTGGCCAAGGCTTTTGATACCATTCCCCACTCAGGAATCATAGCAAAACTCACTAAGCTAGCCATCAACCCCTATATCACTAGGTGAGTTTCAAACTGGCTCACAGATAGAACCCACAGTGTGAAAGTAACTGACTCCAAGTCAGACTGCTGACTAGTCATGAGTGGAGTCCCACAGGGTTCAGTCCTGGGTCCTCTCCTGTTTGGTATCTACTTCTCTGAAGTCCAGGCCAACAGGAAGGGACTCCGGCTGACAAAGTTCACAGACGATTGCAAGTTGGGAGCTATTATTAACTCCCCAAGTGATGTTGACATCCTACAGAATGGCCTCACTGAGACCAATGACTGGTGTCAGAACCATGGCCTTAATCTCAATGCCAAAAAATGTGTCGTCATCCCCCTTTGGGAAAAAACAGGTTCCCATGAATTGCCACATTGATGGTAGTCCACTGAACACAGAAGTCGTTATAAGAGATCTGGGAACACAGGTTGACAGCAACCTCTCTTTTGATCACCACATTGCCACTGTGGTCAGAAAGTCCTTCTATGTGGTACATCTCATTACTAAGGGTTTTGCATCCAAGAAGAAAGAGGTCATTATCTCCCTCTACTCTTTCCTCATTAGGCCAGTCATTGAGTACAATGCCCCATTTGGCATGTACCTCACTAGACACCTGCACAACTGGAGAGGCAGCAAAAGTACCTCACAAAGAGGATCCAAGGCCTTAAACACTTGTCCTATATGGACAGACTCAAAAAACTCCAACTATTCTCTGTCTCATATCGCCTACTTAGAGGCGATCTCTGCTTGACTTATAAAGCCATGTCTGACCCAGCTCTGTTAGAAATGCTACATGTAAAGAAATCCCAATCCTTCCACACCACATTCTCCAGAGACCTCAACCTCATTACCACAATTAACAGAACATGCTGGAGGGACAGGTTCATAACTCAGAGACTGCCCATACTATGGAATAGACTTCCCATACATGTCAAGCAGAGCACCTCACTGACCTTCTTCAAGAGAAATCTTGATGAGTGGATGGGAAAAAGAAAATTCATCTCAGGGATAACTCCAGTGGCTCTACTCGACAAAGGCACTGGGAACTAAGGTTGGGTGGCACTATGCCAGGGTAATCCTATGGCTAGGCTTGTAAAGGCCCCAGGGCCATTAGCCTAGTACACACCTATGAACCTATGAACACATGTTTCAGTGAGAGCTGTGATGTCAGGGTAGTGGCTTGTAGGGGAGATGTTTTATTTGGTCAAGTTTATTTTAGATATTTTGGGTGTTAATTAATACACAGGAGAGGGTGAAGGTGTAGGGAAATGTTGAGGTGTTGTGTGGTGGGAAGGACTTGGATTTGATGGCTCTGAGGAGGAATATGAGCAAGACAGGTTGAATTTGTAGTGTTTAGGAAGCTTGAGGATGGGATGTTGGGGTTTGGTAGGCCTTGAGTAAATGAGGTAAACAAAGTATGCAGTTGGAGGTGTGTGAGATTGGTAGGTGGAAAATGGAGTGTGCAAAAGAGTGGGTTAAGTTCTTGGGGTTCAGGTAGATGATTGTGGGGTTTTGTGATAGGATAGTGAATGTAAGTTTGAGTGATGGGATTACAGATGGTGTAGTGTAGTGGGTTAGAGGGATGGAGGGAGGAGTATGAAGTTGAGCTGGAGAAGCATTGTGGATGGAAGATGTTGGGAGTGAGGTCTAACAAGTAAGTGGCAGGAGTCTCTTGATGTTAGAGAGTGTATATGGGAAGGTGGAGAGTTTGTGAGTGATTTGTTTGTTAGTGGGTTTATTTAAGAGTGGATAGAAGTTTAAGGTGGGAGTATATCCATTTAAGGTGGTTGAGGAAGTGGGCTGTAAGTATTTTGGGGGGGGCAGATGGTGGAGATAGGGATGTGATGCATTAATGGGTGAATATAAATGGTGGAGCAGGACCAACTCATCAGGTATGGCTAGAGCAAGTGCCTTGACAGACTTGCCCAGGAGTGGCCAGAAATTGCCTTTACTTTATTTAGGTTGCAGTTTGAACTGCTGGTAAAGTAAAAACAAAGGGGGGACCAACCAGGATTTTTCTCCATGTAGAAATTGCCTTTACTTTCTTTAGATTATACTTTGGAATGAAGCCAAGATGCAGGCCAATATTCCTAAATTTAACCAGATGAACTCCTGAGATAAGGAATCGAAGACTTTATACAAATCAGAAAGATTACCACCACTACAGCAGCTTGAATGGTGGCAAGGCTTTTCATGTTAAGCCTTACCTTAATGAGGTCTGATCCTCTACTTCTGCCTCTGACAAAATCCTACTGCCCTAAGCATGTCAGTCTTGGTATTACTTTATCCAGCCTACATATGATTCTTATTACTAATGAATGTTTTTTTATTCCCCTGTATTGTGTTGTCTTAATACCACTGTAAAAATATGTCAGTTGTAAAAATGTATGCATTGTGATGCTGTATAATTACTCTACCCAAATGCATATGTAATTGTCTTTCTGTGTGGAGCTTTTCTCCCCGGGCATCTGCTGAAAAAGGGCCTCTAGCCCAGCCAGACACCCCTGGTCAACAAATGTAAAATAAATAAATAAAATAAATAGCAATACTTTGGCAAACGTTGTAAGGCTCAGTCCAGGCAGTGAAATAGTTGTAAGAGCACTACATATATTTCTTAAATGGGGACAGTCTTGGCTATATTTGTCATCAGAGAAGAGCATTTCCTACTTGTTTCTGTTAACTAGAACAGAAGCTAAGCTGTGCTTGAAATGAATGTAGAAGCATGGACTCAGCCAGTCAACGGCTTTGGGCTATTTTGACTTTTGTATCATATTTGGTGTGTATAATTTCAGGGAGGGTAATGTCCTGGTGTAAGTAAAGATAACCTTGCTGACTAATCTATGTTAGTTGTGATTTATTCAAAAATTGGCATTGAATTTCAGTCAAAGAGGAGTAGTAAATGATTTATTACATAGGTGATAAAATGATTTATTTTTGTATTGTTCTTTGATAATTTCCTTCATTCTCATCTCTTGGTGTAATTATGGCTAGATCTCTTTCTTTTTCTTTGCACTTTGTAGCCAAAACCTTGCGAGGCTTAATGCCCTTCACCCAAAAACATAAGTTTTACTAACTCCATTCTTGTTTTAACTGTAAGCTTTGAAACCATTTTATTTTATACTGTCTCTTTCAGTGCTTCATATACTATCTTTTATTTACATTTATTACCTTTGCATTTTACATTCTTCAGTTTGCTTTATTAAATTCTCAAAATAAAATGTAATTTTTTTCTTGAGTTCCTGATATGAAATAAATTCTTTAAAAAATTGTAAGATAACTCACTTTGTTGCCTTTAAAATCAGGCCTAAACTGTTTAGTCCATTCTTTAATTGCATTAAATACTGATTTCTCCTTAAGAAGGGGAGGAATATATTTTTAGCAAATGTTTATCTGAATGTTAAAGTTCTTTAATTCTAGCTTCACTGGGATATAGTTGGATAATGAGAATGACATCAAATCCACTAAATGTACTTTCATAATTAGAGGGGTGGGTATTATACGCTCCATTCACATTAAGGAACATTGTATACTCTTTCTCTAAAGGATGTGGTGTTCCCCAGGCTTTGGCCGAGACAAATTCTACCATTGTTTTACTAAGCACCACTGAGACTTTCAGTTTTGTGTTAACTCCCTCTGAGAGTTTATGATATTTTGGATCTAAAATTGCATTAAAATCTCCCTAGTAGGATTTATGGTTTGCATGGGAGATTATTAAAGATTATTAAAGCAGCTGGGAGGCGCCTAGATCATCTGAATGTGCTCCATATAAAATGCCTGTAGATATTTATGAATGTCCGACTTTGGCAAGGAAAGATATTCATCTTTCTACATCATCAGGTCATTCTTTAACTTTATCCTACTTAAGTGAGGTATGGATATGGGTAAGAACACCTCTTTGGCCATTTTGGAACAGATGGAAGCCCTGGCCGTCTTGAAAGAAATTTGCTACTTCTTGTCTTTAATTTTATCTTCTGGAGGTTAACCTGCTTACATTTACTTTTTATTGCAATCTGAAAGGATAGTCTTAGACTGAATAGACACATTAATTCCTTTAGCATTCCATAATAGCAGAAGTAGGTCTAGATGTGAAACAATTTTAACAGTGGTACAACAGAACTAGTTCCAACAAGATTACACCTTATGTGCAGGTTGATGTGTACCATTGCTCAGATGTACTAAGGGCTGGTAACTAATGTTTACCACTTGAAGGTAAAACGTAATAAAAAATAGTGCAGAAGATACTTATGTAGATGCACAGGTCACTCTGCAACTTAACTAAACTCAAAAAAAAAAGGATAAGTATGCTCCTTTAACAACAAAAAGGAGACTTTAGAGAGCAATAATTCCTAGTTTTCTCTCAAGAGAATTAGATCAGTAATTATTGTAAACAACATCCTTAGATATGCTGCTTAACCAGTGTAGCTACCAAAAGATTAAATATATGATGATATACCATCTACTATTGACAAACAACATGTAAAGAATTGTGTCCATTGTAAAGCACCCCATAACCCCGGCATGCTTTAAGTTACAGTCATACATAGGGGACCATGGCTGTGCTGCCCGATGTTGTCACAGAATAGAGGACTGCAGAGAGTTTCCCACAACATATGCAAACTAAAAGAGTTCTGAAGACACGTGCCTTCAAGCTTGTATACCATGTACATGGGGAAATAAAAATCTTTCATATTTACTTGTAGCAGAACTTAATTGACACTTCCTATATCGACAACAAGGTGCAGGTAGAGGTGAAAAAGCTAACGTAGACATTTAGTGTTTAGAATACAGAGTAATGAAACTAATGAAACAGTACAAACTACAGCTTTAAATATGTTTGGTTAACCATGGACTATGACCAGCTGATTGTTTACCATAAGGCTTGCAAGCAACTAAGAGATTGTTTATCAAATAACATCCAAGAAGGATGAACGTGGATTTATATTTAATGTATATATATATATATATATATATATATATATATATATATATATATATATATATATATATATATCTTTGAATATGGAAGCTTTGGGCCACCTATACCCTTCAAAAATAAGGTACAGAGGTCCATAAAGCAGTTTTCCTGATATTCGTAGTCTGAAGAAACCCCAGATTATGGATAAAAGAATAACAATTTACAGAATGCTTGAGGGAGAAGCTTGCTCAACCTGAATTCTGCAGATCTAACCACAGCATTGGGAGAGGTCTTTGTAGGCATCCATTAATATGTGTCCAAAGTGAAAACAACAGCAATCATTAAGTTATACAGTGAATTATATGGTGTTAATTGCTTGAGGACTGAGGGCTATCATTGAGGGAACTGCATTGGTATTGAGAAGCTGCCAAGATGAAAAGCAGCTATTTGGTGCCTGTGATAAAATTAAGATAGCAAGTCAAAGCACCATTGAACCTGTAATCACAGAAATAAATCACTTATCCAGTAAAAGTGTGGATGTAGGTATAGACTCTATGAGTAAAGGCCCAATTTTTTTTCCTTGACCTTCTTGAAGGAATCATTTCTTCCCAGCTCAATTTGTGCTATTTCGAGTTCTGGAATTGTAACATTTATCTGCATTGTTTCTAAGTCATCTAGGAACTCCAAGAGTTTCAAACTTGTTTCCAGAAAGCACATTAGATGCTGATAGTCTTCATTTAACCAGTGTTTGGAGAGCTGCTGAAAGCCACTTGGTTCCATGACATGGCATTTTTTGAGTGTGATTGATCCAGGCCTTCCCTTTCTTTTACTGTGTGGGATAGCATGATCGGGTGCCTTTATTTCCTTTATGAGTAATTGAAGGTGTCTTTGGTATAATATGAAGAACCAAGATGGCAGCCAGCAAAGCATTTATTTTTTTGGTAAATACCACTGGATTATTCCCCTTCAATTTTTCCAGTAACCCTTTTACGTGGAAGTTACTCCTCTGGGTTGTATTTCCAAAGTCATCCAAGTTTACTTTGAGGTGTTTGTGGAAAATTCTATGTCTGCGAGGCCCTTGGAATACTTTGTGACACACTTGTTGTGTGTGGTTATATTTGTTTTCTTTCCATTGTGACAATATGTTGTTAAGATGTTGAAGCTGCATCATGCTTTGTTGAATATCAAGTGCAGTGGTATGCCTTAGCTGTGTAAGAGGGAATACTATGACAAGATGGGGGACTTAAAGGAAGCAGGTGACATTGCTGCAACTCACTCTCGCCTCAGTTGCAAATTGTATACTGCTTGAAAGTCATTTCAGCCTTTTCACAGAACACAGAACCGTTATTTAATTTGAGATATGTCCTCTTGCACTGATAAACCATGGACATTAAACCACAGGGGTCTTCAAGTTTAGTTATCATGTTTTAGTTGTACTTCTTTAAAACATGATAACTTCATGTATAGATTGCGGCAGCCTAATGACAGTGCTTTATCACTGTACCCTCGGAGAGAGGTACAAATGCTCCTTTCAAGCTGTTTGTTTAAGAATTATAGACAAATTCAAAAGTAATGGGAAATATAGGATCAAATTCAGAGAGAGCATATATGCAAACACTTATTAAAACATCAGGTGTTGCATCAACCATGCATCTTCTGAGCAATAAGAAGTCTGAAACTCGGCAATAAGAAGTCTGAACCTCCAATGCCACCATTATTAATGTAATATAATCCTCACCATTTTACCAAAAATCTGCACCATTTCAAAAGACAGGATAAAAACTACAAGGCAAAATCAGGGAAGAACTGCAACTTCGGAGACGGTTTAGTTTAAAGGCATGGGTTCTGACCAGCTGTTTATTTCTGTGAGAAAGCCAAAGTGGCTTTCATTCAGTATGGCAATTTGTAGCTGTGCCAAGAGTGCATGGCGGTAATGTTACCAGTGACCTTTAGGTCGTCGGTCTTACCACACTATTCTGTGTATGAGATTTTACCTTAAGCCTAACAGCCTTAATATCATCATGCACTGCGTTGCTGTGGGAAGCCGTGTTGCTAGAAATTTGCAGTGTCTGAAAAAAGCTTCTCATGAACTTGAAGAAAAGAAAACATACTTTCTGGTGAAAAACAAACTGTCCAATAAAATTAATTTTCCAGATGATGAATCTTATGAACTTTACACACATTTGCATCCAGTGTCTTGCTGTTCTAAGTTCACTTAATACCCATTTTATTTTCTGAGGAATTAGAGCACAGACGTTCACATCCTCCATGTGTTCATATGCATCTCATACTGGAGGTATTAATATTGGAATGAGAAATAGAACTTGAGTATTATAAATTATAACTCAAGAACTCCTCTAAAACTCTTTAACTAGCAGATTATCAGAGGGTTCTGCATTGATACCCCAGATTGTTTTGGGCTCCTGCACTGCAGCTCTTTCATCATATCAGTCACATCAAAATTTGTTAAAAGGACGAGTTTTACTTACTGACATTTTTGATTGAGGTAACGTCATCTTTTAATGCCCTTTTCTGAGGTCATTCGTGATTGTCCCTTGAGCTTTGATGTCAAGTAGTCTGTTTCCTTTTACTTTCTATTCACATCATCCACTAGTATGTAGCCATAAAGCCTCTTTCTGGGATCTTAACTCTTTTACTTTTCTGTTCATGGAGTGGGGCCTTGTTGCCTTTCATTTCATTGAAAGGTGGTCTTCTAACAGTGTGACAGACTGAGAGGTAGCCTCTCTCCTTACTTCCCTTCCTCCCTTCTCTTTTCATAGCAATTTTTCTGTATTTTGTTTGCCATGATTGCCATCTGGTAAAAGAAACAAAGGGATCGACTTTTGCTTATTAAACTCTACTTTCCCCACACCATTTCATAAAGATTACAGTGCTGTCACCAGTCATACTGCTCCTGGAGGGTTACTGATGAATCAGAATTTTTTTTTGCAGGGGGCTGCACTATTCTGTACCCCTTGATGTCAACTCAGAGAAAAGGCAATAAATTTGACTTGGCAGCTTCTCTGTAAGCACATCATTACTTTACATCAATTTGGCAGTTGTACTTAACAAATTTATCAGGTTGAGTAAAAGTGAAGCCTCTGTCCTGCATGCCCTGTTGCGTTCCACTCCCTTTTATGTCTTAAAAAAACGTCTAACATTGATATCTCTGGAATGCACTGATAAACATAGGAAGTTTGTTTATCAGTATACATTAAAAATGGCTTAAAAAAAACATTGGTCACACAGCATTCCAATGGAGTACATTAACAAATAGACTTAGAAACCCACGAGTCCATTGAAACATGAGAGTGCCTTATTTACAATGCTAAATCGCTTTGACAGTGAAAAGAATGTTTCTTAATACTAACATTTTTAGTCACTAACAGTGACAGTGAAGCATTTCAGAAAATGTTACCTAAAAATAATCCACCTTGAGTCAGTACACATATTTACAATAGTAAAATAGGTAGAAACCTCACATCTGTACATTTTCCCTGCTTCATAGTGTTACAGAGACAATTCTCTATAGAGACTGCATTTTAATTCTCTCAAACTAGTAAAATTATAACATTATTTTAAAAAAGTTTGAAACCTGATAGAGAATCCATTTCAGGATAGCATACTACAATGACATATCCACATTGCTGTAAACCATTTACAAATTTGAAAACAATGCTGCATATATTCTTTTGGGGGATGACGGTGTCTCAGTTCTGAAATAGCAAACATTGTAAAATATCTTTACTGATTGCTCAGTCGTTGGATAATTCCACAATGGTTTGAAGCTGAGGAAGATAAATTGATTTAGTTTTATTTGCATAATTTATCCTACTATCACAGTAAAAATATGTTTTTTTTTCTGTTGTGGAATTATCTACCAACTGGGGGCAGGGCCAGTTAAGCATTATGTTATCAGGGTAAGGCACTGCAGATATGTCCTTACACAATGGTGTACCCACTAGTAAATATTGTAAATTGTATATGTCCCAGGGCTACCCCAATGGTACTCTGAGTTTTAAAAAGGAAGCAAAGGACAAGGTGTTTCTCGTTTTAAGCTCATTATTTGGAGATGGTGGTCTCTAACCACTGCATTGTTTGGAGAGACTGCTATGGAACTAAGTACAGGCTTCATTAGACACATGGTTGGGAGGGTGGCCTAATGGTTAAGGTGTTTGCCTTACAAACAGAAAGTGCAGGGTTTGAGTCTCACAAGGGATAATTGGCTAGGCTTACAATGTCTTGCAAGGGCAGTTAGTCTAGTACTAACCTATGAACTATGAACTAAAATCTAAAACTCCTACATCCATAAAAAAGAAATCAGGTTGCATAGAATTAAACGCTTTTCTGAGGTCTACAAGACCTGATTCAATGAAAGGTCTTTCATTCATGTAAAATGAACCTGCACTCATTCTCATTGCAAGGCATCCTAAATTATACAGAATTCCCATGAGAAATAACCACAAATTCTGAATTCAAGTGCTTAAGCAATTAAGTTCAACAAAACTGTGGTACTAAACTCCCACCTCCTGTTCTGAAATCATGCTCACCTGAAGATGCCATATTTAACTAGACGAAGATGCATTCAAGTGGAATGTATGTTCACCAAGATGTTGGCTAGATATGAACCTTCAGATTTGAGTGCCTAAATCTACTCACTGTACAAATGAACAGACAAAAAAAAACAGCAATAACAAAATAAAAAGTAGGGATAGAAAGGAATAAAGATATTGGCACCCTGCTAACCATAAAATCGTAAACAATGGCTGTATATCATAGTGTTTTTTGTTCATAGACTGTCTGATCCTACCATGCATTCATTACCAGTAGCTTTTCCTTGTAAGTATAACTGCAAAATTGTACTTGGAATTAGCCAGAGGTAGACTTCCATACATGCAGTCTGAATTCCAGAGCTCTGGATGTCCCCAGAAAGAATCTGGTTTGTTTCCCACACCAAAACATTCAGCAAGATGCATGACAGAAAAGGGAGAGCAGTCTGTACTATCTTCAGTTCTTTTTTTGCCTCGGTGGGTGATCACTAGTCTGTCAGTTTCATCCAGGTCACTTTCAACAATTGTATAATAAGTACCAGTTTGGGAGCCATTTTTGGTAACAGCTGAATTTTCTTCTGCCATCTATTGACTATTCTGTATTTTTATATAGATTTTGGGGGTGTTTTCAAAACCAGTGATAATCCCTGAAACACTGCTGACAAATATAGATACAGAAGACAGATTCCCCCTAAAGGACCAGTACCTACATTATTTATTTTGTTTAGGGGATAGCCACTAGGGTTTGTCCTGTAAACACTGCAGTGTGTCTTTAATAAGAAAAAACCCTCCTTCACATGGCCAGAAACCTCAAGCTCTTTCTTGAGTATAAAAGGTTGTGCTGTGAGCCAAGATGCATCCACTCCTGCCCAGGCAGGATAGCCTTCCATTAGCATTGCAGGTAAGGAACATATGGGTAGGCAACATAAGGAGAGAGAAAACCCTAAAGAGTTAGCATTGAAAGATTCTGCAGTCAAAGAATGGAAGGCCTTTATAATCCCCTGCAAAGGCCTGAGGGTACAGCTCCATTGAGGTGCAGTGTTGTCTGTCCCCTGCCATGGCATCTTATATATTCCCTTTTAGAGACCAGTAATGGGTTAATACTCTTGCAGCCAGGTCAAGCCTCATCAGAAATAAAGTACAGTTGTGTAAAATCTTACCATAACAACAGATGTCCTTCTCTTCACTGTTGGAATATTCTTTACAAAAGGGATCCCCTGCCAAGGGTAGCCCCAATGTCTGGCCAGTATACCAAAGCCTTAGATTTTATAGACATCCCGTCACACGTATACTCCCTGCTCAAGGCATAGGGTATAAAGGTGATGTACCAACATACGTACTTCAGAAATGAAATCCACTGGAGAAACAAATCCTCCTAGGAACTAGGAGGAATATATGCATCCAGAAGGGAAAAAAAAAAGAAAATAATTCCAGCCCAGGAAGACAGAAGGAAAAGAGCAGAAAAAAAGGGGGAGGAGGGAGGGAGCGAATACTGCAACAGTGAAGAGGAAGACATCTATTGTTAGGGTAAGATTTTATACAACTGATCCCTCATATATCTGCCTAATCAACCTTATAATTTTATCAGTGAATGTAAGTGCTTCCATTGCTATGCTCATAAAGTCCCAGCTTACTCTGTCAAATGCTTTCTCTGCATCAAGGACCACTAACAGTGATATTTTCTGCTTCCCCCTGGATCATTAGTGCTCTGTTAATGTTGTCAAAATTTGCTTCCCCTTCACAAAACCACAATGATCCCCATCTATAATTTTGGCATCACTTTTGCCATTCTTTTAGCCATTATAGACATAAATACTTCATAATCATGGTTTAGTATTGAAATGGTCCTGTATGAAGCTTGAACTGATAGATCTTTACCATCTTTAGGTATTACAGCTACCACCACTTTATTCCAGGATGTTGGTACTTCTCCTCTTAAAATTCTGTTAAACAAAACCTTCAAGTTCTTTATCAGTTTTCCCTCCTAGATTCCAGACCTCCACAGGAATATCATCTCTTCCTGGGGACTTTCCTGTAGATTGGTTATACATCACCATTTCTATCTCATCTCCTCTTCTGCTATCTTAAACTGTTGGTAACTGAGCCGCCTCTACCTCTAACCTTGGCATATTTAATTCTTCCATAAACATTTCCATCTGTACCTTTTCTTGATTTCCATATTTTTCTACTTTATACAGACTTTCATAAAATTTATGAACTATTTCTAATACTTCTACAGGATCCCTTATTTTCTTCCCTGTTATAGGCTCAATAAGCTTAGTAACAGCCCTTTCTACTTTCTGTTGCCTGAGTCGTTGTGCGAAAAGTTTTTGTGCTCTAGGGTTATCATCACAAAACAGTTTCTTAACAGAAATCTTTCTAAACTCGTGCATATTATTGAGGTAGCCTCCCTTATTTTTCTCTTTAGCATTCTGCAGTTACTCCTCTTCTTGTTCTGTGAGATTCCCCCTATTTTGCAATATTTTAACATTTGTCAGTCCCTCTAAATAATTCTTGTTACTTCTTAACCATGCTGCCTTGCCTTTATTTCCAGCCTATCTTTAAACACCACTTTAATTTTATCCCACTTCCTAGCTATATTTTCAGAAGAAATATACCTAACAGCCTGTACATTTTTTTCTTTGAACTGTAGTATCAAAACCGTGTCATTATGAATAACAACTATATCAAGAAAACTAACTTTATTATATGAATACTGGACATCAAACATCAGAAACTCAGTATTAGCATGTAAAGAATCAGCAAGCTGATTACGTCTATCAGCATCACCTTGCCATAGAAAAAACACATCAACAAAATGTTTGAAAAATATTAAATGCTCATTCCTAAAGGCAGTATCATTTCTATTAAAAATAAATTTCTCTTCCCATCTGCTCAACACAAGGTTAGCATATGTATTAGCAACTGGGGTGCCAATGGTGACCCCCAGTTTTTGATGGTAAAACTTCCCATCATAAGCAAAAATGTTATTATTCAGTACAATGCATAAAATAACAAAGCAAAGCTTTCGAGTACAAGACTCTTTTTCAATGCATAACATAGATAGTGCAAGCCTCTTACTTAAATGAAAAACAGCCAATCACTTGAGTAAAAAGTCATCTAACAGTCATGTGATATTAAAACACATGATCCTAAAACTTAAAAGATATATATAATACTCTCAAATATATATGTATACAAAAAATACAATATATAATATATAATACTCAATAATGTCACTTCTTGGCTAATACTAATACCTTTACTGAGGTTAGTAATATTTTTGTAGCTACTGCTATTAATAGGGTGAAGAGCTACCTGTATGACTCCTTAATGGAGGGCCTAATAACTCCAGAAATGTATAACTTTTTATATTTACCTAATCCAGTGATCCCGATAATATACCGTCTCTCAAAAATTTGTAAGGACTTAACAAGACTGCTTATGAGACTGATTGTTTAAGGAAATAAATGGATCGTTATAGCCCTCTCAAAGTACTTAGAGAAACAGCTCGCCCCATTATTAAGACTAAGTAAAAGCTATATTAGAGACCCTAAAGATTTTTTAAATAGCCTAAGAGATTGGTCATATGTTAATGAATATGATAGACTGCTGTTGGTAACCATGGATATAAAATCATTATTTACAGTTATTCCTAGTGGTTATGGACTAGAGTCTGTCAGAGAATTTCTCCATACTCATAGTGGTTTTTCCAACTTGAAAACTGAACATGCTTGACATTGTACTATATTGTTTATGATGGGAAGTATTACCATCAAAAACTGTGGGTTGCCATGGACACCCCAGTTGCTAATACATATGCTAACCTTGTGTTGAGCAGATGGGAAGAGAATTTTATTTTTAATAGTAATGACACTGCGTTTAGGAATGAGCATTTAACATTTTTAAAAAGTTGCATTTATGATGTATTTTTTCTATGGCAAGGTGATGATGACAGACTTAATCAGCTTGCTGATTCTTTACATGCTAATACTAAGTTTCTGGCATTTGATGTCCAGTATTCATATGACATAGTTAGTTTTCTTCATATAGTTGTTATTCTTAATGACACTGGTTTTGATACTACAGTTCATAGAAAAAATATACAAGCTGTTTGGTATGTTCACTCAGAAAGTATGCATCCCAAACATATGTATAAAGGAGTGGTTAAGAGTCAGTTCTTGAGAGCCAGTAGGTTGTGTACAAGGGAAGAAAATGTAGGTTTTGTAAAGCTGAATTGGAAACAGTCGCACACATCGTTGCTGGCTGTGATATACTAATGGCAGAAGGACTGTATACTGAAAGGCGTAATAATGTGGCAAGACTGTTACACTGGGGATTGTGCAAACATTATGGTATTAAAGTGGCTGAAAAACCCTGGAAAAATGAGCCACAAATCATCATAGAAAATGATGATGTCTACATCACATGGGATCATCCATTACCAACAGTTCAAAAGACAGATGCTAGAAAACCAGATATAGTGGTCCAAGAAAAGAAGACAAAAATAGGATCGATCATTGAAATCGCCACACCCAGGGACTACAGTGTCCTGTGTACAGAGAGACACAAAGTTATAAAATATCAGGATTTGCAAGCAGAAACAAGAGCAATGTGGAAAAAAAAGATACCCAGATAGTTCCAATGGTAGTAGGAGCAACAAATCTTATAGAGAACAGTCTACAATCATATTTAGAGAATGTTATTAATACATGTAACTCCATATGAACTGCAGAAGTCATTACTGGGCACATTGCAGGTGCTTCGAATAGCACTTTTGGCTGACATCAAAGAATGAAACAATACTAATTTCATGAATTTTAATCGTACTTTGACTTAGGAATGGGGTCCATTCCCGTCATGGTATTAGAAACCCAAAAAAATTTGGAGAAATTAAAAAAGGAAGAACATTTTCTATCCGAGATTAACAGTATGGTAGATGACTTTTTAAGTAGGAGATATGACCCAAAGCTTATTGAGAATACTAAAGAATTAGTGAAGAATGAGAGAAATAGTTTAGCTAGACCACATCTTTATACTCAGATGCATGAAGTTCGTAGCAATAGTAATAACAACTATAGTGTTGGCTGTATAATGATGTATAATAGACACACAAGTTTGATCAAGCAAGTTATTGAGAAAAACTGGAGCATAACAAATACCAACCCTGCGATTTACAATATTATAGGTGCCAGACCAAGGTTTATATATAAGAAATAAAAGAACTTAAAACAGTATTTATGTTATAAAGACTTAAATAATGGTAAGAAGAATAATTTAAATATGATGAAACCTGGTACCATCCCTTGTCATAATTGTACCTATTGAAATTAATACTAATTTGTATTTTGTACATCCAGTAAGTCATAAGACATTTATGTTTAAAGCATCAGGTACATGTTATACTGAAAATGTGCTTTATTTTGCTAAATGCACTCGGTGCAATTCTTTCTATATAGGAAAGACTGATATGAAGCTAAAAGAGAAGATATATGCACACCTCTCTGATATTCGGAGAGGTATTGAAACTAATGCTGTAGCTAAGCATATTATAAGTTATGGTCAAGAACATAAATTTAAGTTTAGAATATCGCAAAATGCATTTCAGGATGTACATGGTGGAGATATAGCAACTAAAACTGAGTTGATGGAGTACAAATGGATTCATTTGTTTAGGGCTGATAAATTACCAGGGCTTAACTCCTGTAATAGTATAAAACCAGTATTAAAAATTAAATGGGAACTTTTATAATATTTTCTATGTGATGCTCTATTTGATATAAGAAATTTTATTTTATATTTCTACTGTACTAATTTCAATATACCTGGGCTTTATTCTATTAGTATTCTGTTAATATTATTGAATATTAAATATTACATATTATATATTGTACTTTTGTATATATATATATATATATATATATATATATATATATATATATAGTTGAGAGTGTTATATATATCTTTTAAGTTTTAGGATCATATGTTTTAATATCACATGACTCTTATCAGATGACTTTTTACTCATTTGATTGGCTGTTTTTTATTTAAATAAGAGACTTGCACTATCTATGTTATGCGTTGAAAAAGAGTTTTGTACTTGAAAGCTTTGCCTTGTTGTTTTGTGCTTGTTGTGTTTTTATTAAACTTTTGGATGTTGGAATTCTGGTAAATTGATAAAAGGGAGAGATGACTCTGTAGGGTCTTAGGGACAAATGCTTGGTAGATAGAACAGAAGAGACACTACTCACGATGATCTGTATGAGGAATCTGCCTCCCACACTGGCATTTTCCCTTTCTGGATGACATGTAAACCCATAAAAAGTAAAAGTAAAAATAGATGAGAAGAAACCCCAGTGGGGCACTTATCTGAAACACGGCTTGGTAATCAGTAGAGGAGACAGAGCATTCAGACCAACATTCAGTGATGGCATTCAGACTGGCGGCAAAGAAGTTCTGAGGTATGTACGTCCATAAGTCACTTTTATGCTCTACACCTTTAGCAGGCAGCATACATGTGACGTACAACATCTATAAAATCTAAAGCTTTGCTATATTGGCTGGACACTGGGGCTACTCTTGGCCGGGGATCACTTTTGTAAAGAATACTGCAACAACGATGTGGAAGGACATCTACTGTGTCACTGCCATACTAGTAGTTGGCATATACAAAGGATGAAAGCATGGCATTTACTACAGGAGAATATCCTCCTTTTGTAGATATCCTGCATTTGTTTATTATGGAATTAGATACTCCAGGCAAAGGTTCATGATTAAAACAGTTTATAACAACAGTGGCTTTCCAGACCACTGGCTCTTTACCAAATGGGAAGTATGGTAGTCTCTGGGATGCCCTCTCAAATAATGGCCATCCTAGCTACAACCCTCCTTGACTATAAAAAAGTGTGCTTAAGAATATGACAATGGATGTGCACCATATTCCTCCACCACCACCACCAGGAGCTTTCTACCTTGAATACAGCTCCACCAGTGAAAAGAAAAAAAAAGTTTTCTCTGAACTGGGTGTCTCACTCTGAGCTTAAATATCAGGAGGGTCTGGCTAGACAAAGGCTTGGGCTGATGGCTCTCTCTCCAGTCTTTCAGGAATTTGAGGATTCCTTTAACAATGCTTCTCTAGAGCTGTAGACTACCAACTCCCAGGTCCCAGGAAGTCAGGCAGATAGTGTCAAGAAAAACATTTCTCAATTCTATATGAACTCAGTAGTAGAGTCCATTAGGATTCCACCTGATGATGATGACAGAAGGTCCAATTTAACTCAAAGTAATAACACAGTGTAATGACAGAAAAAGTAGAATTCTGAATTTTTGGTATAGACATTTACATGCCCTCCAAACTGGGGTTGTAGGCAGTTAATGTTTGTCAGACTCACATGCTTCAATATCAGGTGTTGACATCTTTAGATAGAGGATCTAATGGCAGCAGCCATGCATGACAAAGCAATGAACAGTGTCCCAGCTATTAAGCTTGCTAGGTGAGAATTCTGTTGCAGATACAATGTCATATATGTTGTGTTGAAAAGCAGCTACAGGGAAAAAAAGTAAGTAAAAAAAAGGGAAGAAGAACAGCTACAAGTTGCATTCCTGGCTTAAGAGTCAGCCTGCATCTGAGGATATTAAAGGGCAGGTTCTGAATGCACTCTTAGATGAAGTCCTGTTGTTTTGATGCCCTTCACAAGACATATTGAAGAGACTGGATAAAAAGGGAAAAACTTGCATACTGTGAAAAGTGAGTAGTAAAGTGTATATTTAAACTGGTTTAATGCGGTAGGTGAATTGGCATTCTACAGATTGCCCAAATGTGTGCATGTAATCTGTAAATCTTGTGTGTGTGTGTGTGTGTGTGTGTGTGTGTGTAAGATTGTATGTAATGAGTTGAATGCCTTGTACCCATTGGGTGCTAGGATATGCTTTAGCACCCTGCAACCCAATAAAATGATAAAGTTGGTTATCAGAAAATGAATGATGCTTTATTTGTGAATTACTTAATGTGGAATGCAAAATGCATAGTGCCATCCCGACAAAGTCCAAGATATTTAAATTTGTTAGCATGCTCATATGATTGGCCACTGGTGTCTTTAATTCTGTGACATTCAGCTCTGGCAAGTGTTTTTGTAGTCCCTACGAGCATCACCTTGGTTTTAGCAGTATTACTTATGAAGTTTATATGCTTATGAACAAGTCCCATAAACAGTCAAAGTCAGTCTGGAGATAGCAGTGAACAGCAGAATTAGCAGTAGCAGCAAATCTGAGGATAAGAAAGTACAGTTTTGTTAGTAAACTTACCATAGCAATAGGTATCCAAATAAATCACTGTTTATTTATTTATTTATTTACTTACAATTGTTAACCGGGAGTGTCCGACTGGATGTAGGTCCATTTTCAGCCGAGGCCCGGGGACAAAAGCTCCACAGTTAAAATAAATAGACAGTAGTTACATTGGATTACATAGCGATTAACAATTTAACATAGCAATTACTTATAACATATTTACAGATGAAGAACATAATACATCAGTAGACAACTAGAATATTTATCTGTGAAGTACATAACAGACATTAACAAATGTTACAATAAGAAGTTCCTGCTGTATAATAAGTACTAGGCTTATGAGCATCTGAGCTTGCTATAATCAAGGTAGTTAGTGGAGTGGAAAGAAAGGTAGTGGCTGGATGGGGTGGGTGATATTAGAGTGGGAGTTGCAAGGGGACAGCCAGCATATTTTTAGGTGCGCTTTTAGTAAAGTTTTGAAGTGGGTGCATGATGGTACGGAGGTAATTGTGGCTGGGAGGGAGTTCCATAATTTAGCTATGGTGCAAGAGAATAGTGCTTCACCAGCAGAGTTTATAGTATATAAGATAACACTGTTGCAGTAGCATAGAGCTATATGGGACATATCCTGCCAAGGATCAATGTCTGGCCAGTATACAAAAAAACTTTTGGCTGCCTTCCACATGCACCATATGTCTGAGAAAATTTGCCTAGATAGCCAGGGAGGAGGAAGAAGTATTGGGAGTCCAGGAGCCCTTGGGTGATTGACCTAGCAAATCCAAATGTGGCCCTGGAGAACGAGCCAGTCTTCTAATAGTGAAGGTGTGTACAGATAACCAAGTTAATGCCTGTAGAAGAATTCTAAAGTCTACCCATTTAAAAATGCCCTAGAAGTAACCAGAACTTTGGTACAATGAGCTTTGGCTTTCTGAGCAAGGAACCTATCACAGTAAGTGTAGCAAAAATGGATTGAATGGGGCAACAATTTAGAAATTGTTTTGACACTGATTGTCCTTTCTTTTTTTCATCAAAATATATGAAGAGCTGATCAGAAGCTCTGAAGTCTTTTTTTTGTCAGTATAGTATCTGAGTTGCCTGTGGACATTCAGAGTGTGTCAGATTCTCTCTCTCTCTCTCTCTCTCTCTCTTGTTTGTTGGTTCTGGAAAAAACACCAAAAGGCGAATAGAGTGATTTAAGGTAAATTCAGAAACCATTTTAAGCATGAATGACAACAATGTCAACAATTGGCTAAGTTTCTGGTGTCATTCAAAGGGGATCCAGTATCTGTCCACCTGGGATGACATGCTCGACAAGCCACGTTGCTTTGCAAGAGATGGCTTACACCTGTCACCCTTAGTCTTTCGAATACTGGCCAAGGCTTTTGCCACCCCCATAGTGCCTTTTTTAGGCAAGGCTCAAAAGACGAACCCACCACTGTAAATAGCACAAATAACCAAAAACTGAGGGTAATGCTACTCAACGCCAGAAGTCTAAACCTCAAAATGCATGCACTCGAGGCACTCCTCAGTATGGAGAACATCGATATCTGTGCAGTAACAGAAACCTGGTTTAAGGCTCCAGAGAGCACCCCAGCACTACCAGGCTATAACTCATACCGTACTTTTCGGCCACAGAACTTGAACCAAAACACAAAAGGTGAGGGTGTATCCATATTCATTAAGGATACCCAAACTTTCAGGTTAGTGGCACAGCACGATGCCTCAGAGATCATCCATGTGCAACTAACAATGGGCAAAACTGCAATTCAAATTGTAGCTTGCTACAAATCACCCACCATGACCCAGGACCCCCATTCTGCGTTTCTGGAGACACTGGAAAATATAAAGGTCCTACCAAATGCCCTAATATTGGGTGATTTCAATTACCCAATCATTATCTGGAAGGACTACTCAAGTACTAACTTCCTTGCCCAACGCTTCCTAGAATTTATAAACTCGAACACCCTGAATCAACTGGTCAGCACCCCCACCAGAGGTGACAACATATTGGACTTGGTAATCACCAACATGGGCGACCGGTGTTTCACACTGGAGGTCAACCCCTCACTGGTTAAATCATACCATAGACTAATCACTCTGGATATCCACATTTTGCCCCCACCCCCAATCAAGGAAACCACCATGAAAAACTTTTCAAAAGCAAACTTCACGTTACTTAAGACCAAGGTGAAAAGGTTCACAACCCCCATGCTAAAGGACAACACTGTCTAAGCTGCTGAATCCCTTACAAAGGCAATCTATGAGCACCTGCAAGAATGCATGGATCGTGCTATCCCAAGCAAAACCAAGACTCACTCCTCCAAGAAAAGGAAACCAGTCTGGTGGACCCCTGCCATAAACAAGCTATACAATAGAAGGAGGAAACTAGTACAGAAAAGAGTAAAATCCCAAGAATGAAAGACATCAGTATCAGCAAGAAACTACGATCCCTCATAAAATCATCCAAGGCTAGCTTCGAAAGAAGCTGCTCTCTCTAAAGCTAAAAACACAGCATCAATGGGACCGGATGGTGTCCCCGGCTGTGTGCTACACAAGCTAAATGAGGAATTAAACCCGCACATAAGGCAGCTGTTTAATCTCAGCCTTACCACAGGATGCATGCCCAAGGAGTGGCGTACAGCAACTGTGGTCCCACTCCACAAAGGCGGTGCCTCTACGGACCCTGGTAATTACCGCCCCATAAGCTTAACAAGTCTAGTCTGCAAAGCTATGGAGAGGATCATAATGGAGCTCATAAACAAAGATATAGGGGACTTGCAGACATTGGACCCGACCCAGTTTGGCTTTGTCAAGGGCAGATCATGCCTTTTGAACTTGGTCGACTTCTTCGAAACAGTCACCAAGGCCATTGATGAGGGAAAGGCAGTCCATACAGCCTACCTTGACCTTGCAAAGGCTTTTGACACAATACCCCACTGGGGTATTTTAGAAAAACTTACCAGCTTAAATGTAAACCCATATGTCACAAGATGGGTTGCAAACTGGCTTAAGGACAGAACCCACAGGGTTAGAGTTGCTGGCGCTATGTCAGACTCCAAGCCGGTCACTAGTGGTGTCCCACAGGGCTCGGTCCTTGGCCCCCTATTGTTCGGCATCTACTTCTCAGAAGTACAGGCCAACATGGGAGGACTTTGGCTGACAAAGTTTACAGACGACTGCAAACTGGGCGCCATAGTGGAAAGTGCATCGGACACGGATATCCTTCAGAAGGGACTCACGGAAACAGATAGCTGGTGCCAGAGCCATGGCCTGAAGTTAAACACCAAAAATGTATAGTCATACCCTTCGGGAAAAACAAGGTAACCCCAAGCTACCATATAGGTGGCAATCCACTAAGCACAGAAGAGGTTATCAGGGACCTGGGGACCCAGGTTGACAGTGGCCTTTCTTTTGACACTCACGTTGCTAAAGTAGTTAGAAAGACCTTCTACATTGCCCACCTGATCATGAAGGGATTCACATCCAGATCTAGTGAGGTCATTGTTCCCCTGTACTCTTCACTTATCAGACCAATGATCGAGTACAATGCCCCATTCGGGATGTATCTCACCCGACATCTGCAGCAATTGGAGAGACCCCAAAAGTTCCTCACCAAAAGGATGAAGGGTCTCCAAAATCTGTCATATGCTGCCAGATTGAAGAAACTCCAGCTCTATTCAGTTGGATACCATCTGCTCAGAGGTGACATGTGCCTGACATACAAGGCCATCTCCAACCCGGAATTAATGGACATGCTCCACCTCAAAAAATCCAAATCCACCAAAACCACTAGAGCAAGCGACTTAAACCTTAGCACGGATATAAATAGGACATGCTGGAGGGATAGATTTATCACTCAGAGACTCCCTATGCTGTGGAATAAAATCCCGGTCCATGTGAGGCAGAGCACCTCGCTGGCTCTGTTCAAGAGAAATCTTGACCTGTGGATGGGAGATCGTAGGTTTACCCCGGGAATCATCTCTGTGTCACTGCTGGACAGAGGCACAACAAACTAATGGGCACAGTTTTTTTTCATATAAGGGGTGGCGTAAGCCACAAAACTTTGGGCTAGGCTTATAAATGCCTTAGGGCAGATAGCCTAGTATAAACCTATGAACCTATGAACCTATAAAAATTGCCAAGGACTCCAAAGATAACCACAAAGCATTCTTTAGCTATGTCAAGAACCTAAGTGGAAACTCTCAGATCTGCTCTGAGTTAGAGCAGAATGGCACAAAATACACTGAACTGACTGATATTGCCAACATTCTGGCAGACAAGTTTAGTGCAAACGTCACCCCCCTCTCACCCCCTAAAGGGCCCATAACCATACCAGAACAATGTAAAGCCCCATCATTCACTGACACACAAGTTAAAACAGCCCTAGCCAAAGAAAAAAACACAGCTTCAATGGGACCAGACGGTGTCCCAGGCTGTGTCTTACACGAGCTCCAAAATGAACTAACCCCTCACCTAAACACACTCTTCAAACTCAGCCTCTCTACAGGCTACGTACCCATAGAGTGGCGCATAGCAACATTTATCCTGCTCCACAAAGGTGGAGCCACAATGGACCCCAGGAACTATCGCCCTATAACCCTGACTAGCCTGGTCTGCAAGGCTATGGAGTGCATCATCAAGGAACTCATTAACAGAGACATTGGGAACCACTAAACATTGTACCCTACCCAGTTTGGCTTTGTTAATGGCAGCTCATGCCTCCTAAACCTGGCGGACGTCTTTGAGACAGTTACCAAGGCTTTAGATGAGGGAAAGGAGGTCCACACAGCCTACCTAGACCTCACAAAGGCTTTCAACACCATTCCCCATTCTGGTATTATAGACAAGCTCACCAGCCTGACCATAAACCCCTATGTCACGAGATGGGTTGCCAATTGGCTCATGGATAGAACCCACACGGTGATAGTTGCAGGCTCTAGGTCCAACTCTAAACTCGTTACAAGTGGCGTCCCCCAGGGCTCAGTCCTGGGACCCCTCCTGTTCGGTGTATATACTTCTCAGAGGTACAGGCAAGCACAGGAGGACTATGGCTGACCAAGTTTGCAGACGACCGCAAACTGAGGGCCATAACTGACTCTCCCGCTGATACAGACATCCTCCAGAAGGGTCTCACTGAGACGGATACCTGGTGTCAAAATCATGGCCTTAAGCTAAATTCCAAAAAGTGCATAGTCATCTCCTTTGGAAAAAACAAAGTACCCGCAAACTACCACATATGTGGTAATCTCCTAAATACAGAAAATGTAATAAGGGATCTGGGGACCCAAGTAGATAGTAATCTCTCCTTTGATAATCATATTGCCAAGGTGGTTAGAAAATCCTTCAATGTGGCCCACCTAATCACAAAAGGGTTCACATCTAGAACAAAAGAGGTTATTGTGCCCCTCTATTCATCACTCATCAGACCCATCATAGTGTACAGTGTCCCATTTGGGATGTACATTACAAGATACCTGCAATAGTTGGAAAGACCACAGAAGTACCTCACCAAGAGGATTACTGGCCTCAAACAGATGCCCTATGCAGCCCTACTGAAGAAACTCCAGCTGTACTTGGTTGCATACCGCTTACTCAGAGGTGATCTCTGCCTGACATACAAGGCCATGTCTAACCCAGAATTGATGGACATGCTCCACCTAAAAAAAAACAAATCCCTGAGAGCCACATGATCTAGGGATCTAAACCTCACCACAACGATAAATAGAAAGTGCTGGAGGGATAGATTCCTGTCTCAGAGACTCCACATGCTTTGGAACAGGATTCCAATTTACATTAGGCAGAGCCCCTCACCAACACTCTTCAAGAGAAACCTTGATGAGTGGATGGGAAACAGAAAATTTACCCTGGGGATCACTGCAGTGACTCTGCTGGACAGAGGCACAGGGAACTAATCTAAGGGGGCAGCGAAAGTCAACACATTTTGGCTAGGCTTATAGATGCCCTCAGGCAGATAGCCTAGTACTTATCTATGAACCTATGAACCTATGAAAGGCTAGTTCTTAAAGTTACTCTTTTTTTTCTATGAAATATGAGAAAGGGCTGACACACCATAAGAGCTTGCAACTGAAGTCAGAGCAGTAAGTAAATTAGTTTTCCACGTCAGCCTAATTAGCTCTTTCAAAAGGTGGAAAGAGTACGTTTTTTTTAAGAAAAAGCTGAGATTTCAAGGAAGTGTTGCCTATTTTGGAGGCGGAAAGATGTACATTACTTTCAACTCCAGACTTCTGCACATATGGCAAGGTGCAATGGCCAAAATAGAATCCAATAGAAAAAAGCGAAAATCGACCGGCACTCATCCAAATGAGGCTGACATATTTTTATTGATACAGAAAAATAAATTTGATCAAAAACTCATCAAAAGTTGTAGAATATACAGACCAGTTTGGGCATAATAGCTTTCATCAGTGTATAAAAACCCAAATTGCACTACAAAATAAATACTGCCTCAAGCACAACTAAACTACCTGTGACTGGATAATCATAAATGCTCGTTAAGACCTGGTGAGAATAACCTATCTAGTTTAATTATCCAAGATGTCTCCTTTTTATTAAAAATGTTATGCCATCCTGCCTTATTATTCCTGCTACCCTGAATTTTATCAATAATAACAAACATAAATTGGAAAAGGGAAGGAACAAACTACATAGGAAAAATGGGAATTGTGGGAACAATATATGCAGAGCAGGAACGAGGTTTAAGAGGCAGGATTTGAATGAGTCATATAATGCTTACCTGACATTGACTGTATGGTTTATAAGTGATGTATAATGTTTGCAACTACAGTTTCAGTGGTGTCTGTGATGTAAACTGCAAATAAAGTGGTATCATTTTGTATGTTTTTCATTTATATAAATGTAAGATTTCCTTTGTCATATGTGAAAATTTAATAAAGATGTTTGGGAAAAACTAATAAACATAAATTGGGCAGTGGGATGTCTAATATAATGTTTATATAGAGCATTAGAAATACATTTATTTCTAATGTCACTGAGATGTTCTGAAATACAGGACTTGAAGTTTGTCCCACATAAAAAGCGGAACATGTACATGTCACCAAATATTTAATCCAATCTGTACCACAATTACCAAATATATGAATATCATAAACTATGGAAGTATTATTACTTGTAAACTGTTTACTTTTCAAAACAAATTTGCATTGTGAACAATGTCTACAAAGGTACACAGCCAAGCAAAATGTCCCCACCAATCATCATTTGTTGTGGATTTTGATAACTTGACTTCTTCTTGTAATGATTGAATAGACCACCCAATGTTTAGTCTCTTTTATATAAGAAAAGACACCTGGGTGTCAAAATATCACATGACTGTTGATCAGACAACACTATATTCCAATGCTTCTGTAACAAATTAATAAATGCAGGTGTATTACATCCATAACTAGTAGATCTGATGTTGTCAATCTTCTTTTAATCCTTGACATATGAGTTCAGTTCCGAGCATCAGAACCATCCCGGCTGTTACTACAGCTTGCAAGGACCAAACAACTGTCAAGCCTAAGTCCTACCCAGAATGCTCCTCTCCAAAATACCTCAGATCTTGTTTGCCACTTTCTGTGACTGACATGTCCCCAATAGCTCTCGAGCTAAGTGAACTTTTTATATATTTTTGTGTCTTTTTCTACTTGCTAGTGTTGATAATTTCTCTTGTAGTGACCCTTTCTTATTTCTTCTTTTTGTTTCTCTCCTAAACTCTTCAGTATTTCTCAAACCTACCATCATTGGTAGTTTTTCTTTCTGTACCCATTGGTACTCTTCACTACCATAGCTGGTAAACTTATCTTTTCCCTTTCTCTTGCCAAAAAAAAAACATTTTTTCTTGTGAATTCTTACCCTTAACTGTTTATTTCAGCTATAGTGTGTCTGTGAGTGTGCATGGTCATGCTACCTGTTTTTTTCTTGGTATCATGGCTGATAAAAGCAGTGTCACTTCTGGTTTCAAGAAATGCTTCAAGTGTGAGCAAAAGCTTCTAAATTTGGAATTCAGATGGACATTCTCTTTGTGTTTATTGCCTGGACCCGGTGTACTTGCAGGAAGATTGCTGTATCTGTCATGGCTTCAATCACTGGGCCCTGTTTTTTTTGGCCGTGGTATAAAGGAAAAACAAATTGATATTAAAAGAGATTTTGAAATCTTCCTTTGAAGAGGCCATTTCTGGTCAGGAGAAGAAGAGCAAAACTGATATATCATCCTATTCTTCTACTTCTTTGTCATCAAAGATTGAAAAATCCAAGAAAAGAGGTTAATCAGTGCCAGCTTCTCCCACTGGTTCAACTACTAAGAAACTTAAAATGTCAACTCCCTTGGTTACTGCAGAACCTGGAAGACTTTAAAGGGTGCTTCAACACTGTCTTCGGTGCAGATAGTTTCCCCTTCATAGGTTCCAATGTTGTTGGCACATACTAAAAGCCAATCCTCAGATCCGATAGCATGGGTACCACCTGTGCCTCAGGTACAGATTTCTACAGCGCCTTTGGAATGTGCTGAATTCTAGTTCTTAGACCTATCGAGGACCACTTACTCTCCATCCATTGACCCCTTTGCAGGTCAATTGCCTAGTCCATTTTTGGAATGTACTAGATCCCATTTGTTCCAGTCTATTTGTTCTACCAGAAGTCTGACAGATGTGCTGAGATTGGTATATCAGCTCCTTGCAGCAAGGGGGAATTAAAGGTACATTCTCGGTTTCAGCCCTTTTTGCAGTCAGAACTCCTCCTTCAACTCCTACTACTCTTCCTCCTCTGACCTCCTCTCAGGTTTTAGAGATTACTGCTCTGACCTTACCAGTGCCGGCTACTTCTGTACCAGTAAGATCGCTATCTCCAGTACTGACTCCAACCCTGAATTCTGGATCCGGACATTTCTTGGGGTCGAAGCTACACTGTCAATCCCAAGATGCAGTACTCACTCCAGTTTTTTAGGAGCTGACTCTGCACCTTGAGGCTTTGGCACACATTAGCTCGACTTCAGCTTCGGAAGCTGTCTCATCACAGGGGGTGGAGACCATGGTTCTGAGTTGGTTCTTCTCAATTCCAGTCTCTCTTCCCTCTTCGGGGGACCAGATTTCCAGGCCATGGAGAAGGCCCTGTCCTCCGTGGGCTGTCAGTCATCCCAGCAGTTGTCAGAGCAGATCCCCGGTCCTTCCAGAGTCTCTACCAAATCCAATACCTGGAAAGCGAGTACCAAAGCTGCAGGAGTCACCTGTTCAGATGCTAATCTCTTCTGACACCTCTTCAGATCCTCCCACTGAAGAGGTTCCTCAGAAGAGAAAGTGTAAGAGGAAACAACTTAGATTCCCCAGAGGAATCCATCACAGAGGACAATGACTATGGTGAAGGTGAAGGTTCCCCATGGTCACCCCCAGAAGATGTTTCCTTTGGGGACTTCCTTTAAATCCTTAAGCAGAGGGGTGGCTGGACATCCCAACAACCCTCCTAGGTGGAATCACTATACCTGCAAGCTTTTGGTGCCCAACCATCTACCTGTTGGGTGACTCTGCCTGCTGACAAGCTCATTACGTTGATCTTGCAGCAGGTGTGGAAGGCTCCTGACACTATAGAACCCACCCCCAAGAGACCAGACAAAATTCTAACTGCTCCTGAGGATCATCAGTTCTGGGTGAAGGGACTGGATGTAGATGCCTTGGTGGTAGCGGTGGCCACAAAGAAGGAAATGGCAGATGAAAGTTCCACTATCCATCCTCCTAATAGAAAGTCTTAGGCAATGGATAGGTTTGGCAAGCGGGTTCACACTTCATCGACCATTGATTTATATTATTTAACTTTATGGTGCATTTCAGTAGATTCCAAAGGAATCTGATTAAGAAGTTATCAGATACCCCTGGCAGGAGCCATATCTCACGAAGTTCAAGGTAATGTCGGTTCTCAGAGTCCATTTCAAATTCGTCCATGAGGCTCATTGCACATGCAACCAAAGGGACAACTACAGCAGTGGGATCAGGGTTAGCCATAAGGAGACATGCCTGGATGCTCTTGTGCGGATTTGTGGAGCCATTCAAGTCTTCATTTGTCAATGCTCCTTTTGACGGATCATCCCTTTTTGACCCAAAGGTTCAAGACACCTTGTCCAGGTGTGAAAAGGATGGAAAGACTCTTTCTGCAGTAGGCGTACATTTTTCTACCCCTCAATGGTCCTATTCCAGTAACCAGTGGAGTGGGAAAATGTATTTCAAAAAGTCCCAAGGGCCTTTCCAGGACACACATGGCTTTGGCTTCTCTTGGGGCTGGGGGGGGGAGCTTTAATGGAAGACACCATCCATGCAGCAGAGGTGGTCCACAAATTCAGGATTCCAGGGAAACCTTCCCTGGAAAATCCTACCAACACTCCTGTAGGCCTGATTGCTTTCATCTGGACGCAGTTGGGGGGGGGGGATTATCCTTGCACCAACACGCCTGGCTACAGATAACCTCAGATGCATGGGCACAAAGAAATATAACCAGAGAAGACAACATACCTTTTCTTTCTCTTCCTTACAATTCTAGCAAAATCCCCAGTGTTCCACCCAGTCAGAGGGAACCAGCGATTCTATAAATTCAAAAACTGCTAGAAAAAAAGAGTCATCCAAGAGGTCCTGCCAGAGCAGATAGAATCTGGAATTTACTCAAGATTCTTTTTAGTGCCAAAGAAGACAGGGGACTGGAGACCAATTTTGGATCAAAGTGTTTTGAACAAGTCCGTTCGACAGACAAAATTACGGATGGTCACGGTTCAGTCTATTCTCTCGTTTCTAGGGAAAGGCAATTGGATGTACTCGATAGAGCTCCAGGATGCATATTACTACATAAAAATGGACAAAGCTCTAGGTGATTTCTCCATTTCCGGCTGGGAGCCAGTTATTATCAGTTCAGAGTTTTGCCCTTCAGTGGATATGAAGACCACCAGCCAAGTGACAGCGAAGGGTGTTTATTCAACCAAAACAGATGTACCACAAGCACATTAATGCTTCACAAATACAATACGTTTTTGTTCATCACAAACTTCATCAGATACAGACAAAGTCCCACAAATAAATTGCAGTAGCATAAGAAGCCCTTCCAAGTGAGGTAAATGCAGTTTAAATGTTGAGTACAAGTGGAAAGCTGTTTACAGCAGTAAAATTAGGAATTAGATTAATTAATTTATTATTATGTTTAGAATTGTTAACTGTCTGCTAGGTAACCAGTGTTTTCCCCTGATTTTGATTGGTTGTTTTATTACATGTGATCCTTTTAGATTTTATAAAAGAGTGAACATTAGTTTTCATTATATCTGATGAAGTCTGTTCAGTGTAACAGTCGAAAAGTGCTTCAATAAATTATTTGTTACTGCCCATAGTGGTCCACCGGCTTTGTTTTTTATTTTTTCAGTCAGTTTATATTTTTTGGTTTGTTTAGTTACGGCAACCGGCGGACCTGCTAGTCCGAGCAGTCCAAACTTCTTTCAACAAACACAGTTGCAAGTTTTAAATCTCACTGCATTGATTGAAGTTATTTTACAGCGGGTTGAAATGTTAGCAACCTGCTTAGATGTCCTGGATCACTTCCGGAACCAATTGAATGCTCTTCCTTCTATAAGCAACCAGTTTAATACAACAGCGAACACTGTTTTAACTTCCATGCCTTCAAGACTGAGCGAAAATAACATACCCACTGTCAACAGTTCTCCTACACTTTCTATTCCTTGTGGGCCACTAAATTTATTTTCTCTGAATACAAGGAATCCTTTAGACAGTGGACCGCATAACGGTTGGTCTAATTCAAATACTAATTTAAACACACAACATGTGTTAACGGCAGCAAACATAAACACTTTAAGTCAGATTTCTAATCAAAGACTGACCGATAGTGCTTCAGGGCTTATTGGAGTCTCAAATTTCATGGAGTGGATTAATGAACCAGTGAAATTCTTGTCAAATTCTGCGGACACGCAGAGGCAACTGGCTGGAAGCACAAGGATAAACCAGGTTAGTGATGTTACACTTTCTGATAAATTGAAATTATTTGATCAGAGACTTTTGAAACTTACAAAACTGCAATTGGAAGTAGCTTACTTCCATGAATGCCTGTGTCTACAAATTGTTCCAAAAGGCCTTAGATCTCATCAATTTCCAACGGGACTAGTACCTAATTCAATTTTTCACAAAGAAGTATTATCATTTTTTGACCAGCAAGGGTTAAGGTTGCTGGAATTAATGATTAAACACTATTCTTTGCCTACTGATAGTCTTATAAAGGATGTAATAAAATTACAAAGCAACACACATGCCAATTCTGATTTTTTTTACATATAAATATGAATATTCCAGGATTTTTACTAGTTTAGACCAACACCTGGACAAACTAAAAAGTACAAAACATAGGAAAATCCAATGGGATCTAGCAGCTTATCAACAAGGTCTAGCTTATCCACCCCCCACCCTCACAAAACTGGAGCGTGCTTACCAACAATAATTCCAGTGAGACTAATGAGGTTGTTAGAATTAATAATATTTATTCTTCGGATGGTCAAGATAATTCAAACGATGAGATGGACAATACCACCCCACTGAGACAGAGTGAACGCATCCATAATTCTAACAACACTAGTAATAATAACAATATTGAAATTATTCATCCAGTTAATAGTCGGAATAAATCAAATGGGGGCAATACTGAAACAAAAACAGTACCAGAGAACCAGGAACAAACAACGGAATCACCAACGGAGATGGTGACATTCGAAAGACCTTACCAACCAACAATTTTGACAAATCCCATTGGGGACTTTAAAGTATGCAATTATTCATCCATTCACATTGACCCTGTGATTTTAAATGTGTTATCTAAAGGGCAAACTTTTGTTCCCTATCAACATTTGAATCTTGCTAAAACTTTAATGGACATTAAACACTTTGTTAGAAAATTAAACTTAACAGTACTATTAGGAAAAGGAGATATAGAGCACAATGAATTTAAGGTTTTTAGCACATACAATCCACCCCTTCATCCTACACTATTGTTATTTGAGAATGTATGTGAACTAGATCTACGTTCTTTAAATAAGAACGAAGGGAGTCACTATAGGCAAAAGATCCCTTTCTGTACTTCAACTAACTATAATGTTAGTATAGAAGAACGACAGGCACTAGAAATGTTAAGATCATTAGAAGCGAGGATTATTAAACCTGATAAAGGTGGTGGATTAGTAATTTTCGATGAGGCAGACTATGTGATCCAGATGAAAACTATATTACAAAGCAAAGCCTACATTAAAGTTTCTCGCAATGAACTAAATATAGCCTATAACCGGATCAAAGGTTATTTAAATGACCTTTTTATTGACGCTAAAATTAATTTAGACTTATTTAACTACATGTCAATGCCTTTTCCTAGGATTCCGATTATGTTTGGAATCCTGAAAATTCACAAAAGCCTTATTAATCCAACAATAAGACAATTAATCAATGCACGTAACTCCATTACATATCCTTGTGCCAAAGTATTTGATTCTATCTTATAGAAATATTTACACTACGAACAACAAATTTGTAAGGACTCCTGGACCTTCTTAGAAAAAATCAACAACCTTAATTACAATGAAGATCAGAACTTCTTAACAATAGATGTTAAGGACTTATACACTTCTATTCCACACCAAGAAGGTGTAGAATGTGTTAGCATTATGTTAAAACACAGGGGTGCCACAGCATTAGAATTATATATAGTTGACATTTTATTAGATATTATTCTCACTAACAACTACTTCCTTTTTGATAATGAATTTTATCTTCAAAAAATCAGAGTAGCTATGGGTTCGCCGTGTGGAGATAGCCTAGCCAACTTTGTCATGGCATATTGGGAGAGGGAGAATATTTTCAACAAACCAGAAATTATGCAAAGAATAGTGTTTTATACCCAGTACCTAGATGACATTTTTATTTTATTTCCTGGGTGACCGGACACAAGTTACTGAATTGGTTAACTATTTCATCTCGTCCTCAGATTTCCTGAAGTTTACTTTTAACATCGATGAGAGATCTATTGACTATTTGGACATTAATCTTAATAAAGACACCAACTTGAATAGGTATCTGGCCAAAATTCATAGGAAAAAAAAACTATTCTAATTCATTCTTACATTTTTCAAGTTGTCATCCTCACCACCAGAAAAGATCGGTGGTGAAGGGACAACTAGTAAGAGCTGCTAGAATTGTTACACTAGATGATGATTTCAATCTAGAGTGCCAGTACCTCAGCAACCTGTTCTTACAAAGGGATTATCCCAAAGACTTAATAGAGTCCCTCATAGTTGAAGTTAAACACAAGAGATCTGTAGGTATATATGTCCCCATATTAGGTCCAAATTATACACATTCTGTATGTAAATAATAATGACAACACCAATGATTTACCAGCTGTAATTAATTCCCAACCAGTTCAAACTGATAACAGAAAGGAAGCTATAGATTTTAACATTAGCTTCATCACTACTTTCAATGTTAGCAGCTCTGTGGTGTCATAAATTATACATAAGAACTGGGACCTTTTACGTGGTGATACGTTTATCATGAACAAAGTGAGAACCAAACCAAAGATAGTATATAGAAGAGGGAGTAACTTGAAAAATTTATTAGAAAACAGGAAGCTTAGTAGACCTAGTTTTCCAGGAATGGTTAAATGCAATATGTGCAAATATTGCAATTTTATTGACACAGTCAGCAAGTTTGAAGTGAGAAATAAAAGCTACTTCTTAAAAAATAAGTTTACTTGAAATTCAAAATATATAGTTTATCCAGCTAAATGTCAGATGTGCAGCATTCTAGATCGGAAAGACAGACCATAGACTCCGTGACTGTATATATGAACACTTGTATGCTATTGACAAGCAAATGATGGACAATGCCTTAGCCAAACATACTTCACTATTCTCCGGACATACTTTCAAGTTTACAGCAATTGATCAGATGCATGTAGACAGCAGAGGAGGACCATCATGTTTAAAGTTAGAAGAACTAGAATTATATTGGCAATTGTTATTGAATGGTCACAGTTATCCTGGCATCAATGATATGTGTGCCATCACTTGTTTATTAAAATTAAAAGGTTTATGCAGGTAGCAACAAAAGTAAACAATAATAAAGAATATTTTCCTACATGTCTGTGTGTTGATATTAAAATACTTAGTAATATTTCAGGACAAGTGTCTTGAATTCTTATTTTAAGTGTAATAGATCTGATGTTAATTTTGAGTTAATTAATTTATTATTACTTTTAGAATGATTAACTGGCTGCTAGGTAACCAGTGTTTTTCCCATGATTTTGATTGGTTGTTTTATTACATGTGATCCTTTTAGATTTTATAAAAGACTGAACATTAGTTTTTATTATATCTGATAAAGTCTGTTCAGTGTAACAGACGAAAAACACTTCAATAAAATACTCTGTCCTATATGTCAAGGATTAAATGAAGATTGACAATATCAGATAAAGAAGTTATGCACTCACCATGATGTTCCATATGTGCTGTCAAACTTCATTTATCCTTTACTCCCCACCCTCCATCCCCTTCTTTTCAGGTTCTTTTGGTGGAATGAATTTTGGTCCTAACTATGATTTTTTTTCATTCGTGACACTATGGTCTCTATAAAGGTGTTATGAGGATTATATTTCTGTCCTTTTCTATCTGCAGACTCAATCTGAGTAATTTGGAGAGGAGCATTTTGGGTAGAACTTAGGCTCGAGAGTTTTTTGGTCCTCACAAGCTGTAGTAACGGCTGAGATGGTTCCAATGCTCAAAACTGAACCCATATGTCAAGGATAAATGAAGACTGACAACACAGAGGGAACATTATGGTGAGTGCATAACGTCTTTTTAATCTAATAACATTATTAACTATAGATTCCTTGTATACTGTAGTAACTGAAACCTATCCTGATTATGTACTGAATTACAAACTTGAATAATGTTATTCCTATTATATCCCCTGTGACAAAATGTAATAATCATATCACTTTGTTGTTGTACAAATGCCTGTTCAGATGAACAAATTCTCCTAATACGTAAAAACTGTGACTTAGGAATATTATGTATAATGTGTTTGGGATGACAGCTAAAAGCATGTAGCGTGATGTTAAACTGAGGGTGTTTGAGACAGACATTGCTATCTGAACTACCATCACTTTTCTTAGTAATATCCACATCCAAAAATGATATCCAAAAAAACATCATATTTGATAGTGAATGAAATGCCCCAATTATTTTCACTGAGATAATCAACAAATTCAGTCAAATAATTCAAATCTGACCTCCTCACCATCCAACAATTGTCCATATACCTGTGCCATATCTATCTCATCCAAGAATAGATTATAACAAGTATGATATATATGTTCCTCCAAGTAGCCCATAACAAGGTCTACATAAATGGGGGCAAAAGAAGCCCCCATTGCAGTATCTTTCAACTGCAAATAACACTCACCATTAAAATAAAAAAACATTTTTGTTAAGCACATGTTCTTTTAAACACAAAAGGAAAGTGTTGAATCCAGGACTATATAATGGTGTACAATTGAGCCAATACTCTAATGCCATCAGACCAGCCCAGTGAGGTATATTTAAATAGTGCTGTTACATCTAAAATACACATGTACTAATCTGGTTCTAATTGCATATCTTGTATAATGTTCAGAAACTCAGTAGTGTCCTTAATCCTGGATTGTATTTCCTCCAATAATTGTTTAAGATATTTTGGATGAGAGTTGGCTGTTTTTAGCTTTTTTCTATAAGATATGCATTACCCCTTTCCAAAGTTTGTTCCACTTGCAGCAAGGAAGAATGGGAGGGATCTAAGTGTAGGAAAGCAAAATTAATTTTGATGGCACCATAAATAAGGCCTCATTTGTGCAATTCATACAAAAGAGCTTCAGCCTGATTTAGGTACTGGTTCTTTTTGTAGCACCAAGAAGAAAATCTCTTCCATTTGGCAAAATGAGATTGTCTAGCCTCCTTTAATACTTGCTGTACATCACCTGAAAAGAAGTGCCTAAGAGGGATAAAAATGTTAACATCCAAGGAGTCAAGTGAGGTTTCTGGTCAGTGATCTGCTGTCCTGTGTGAGTACATCTATTCTGTGTTGAAGTTTGTGACAACTGCCTTTGGACATTTTTATGACAAGGGAGAACCCATGATATCTGGGCCAAAGGTGACTTACTAAGATAAAATTTGAAGATTCCATCTAGAGCTTTAGAAAAACAATAATTATCCGAGGAAAGGGAGGAAAGCCATTAAGTTACATTCCTATCCATGGGAAGAAAAAGGCATCTGTCTTCTAGGCCTTTCTGCAAGGTATCTGGAGCAGAATTTCTTCAGCTGTGTATTCTGAGAGGCAAACAGATATATTAGAGGAATTCTCGACAGGTGGATTATCTCCTGGAAGACCCTGATGTGTAACTTCCATTTGTGGGGATCTGTCCTGGATCTGTTCAGCACAGCACGTCTTCCACAGCGCTATGATCTAATGGAAAGTAAGTAGCCTGAAGGGATTAATTATGCTCAGTTGGAATTTCCCAGGGAAGTATGGCTAGCCTGCACAGGGGTAAGATCTGGTTCCCCCACCTTGTTTTGTTTATATATATCATATCACAGTGGTGTGGTCTATTTCCAGCAGAAGTCCTTGAGTCCACAAATGATTGAAAACCTTTAGTGCATTTATCAAGGCCATAACTGCTTTGATATTTATGTGCCTGCTTTTGATATAATGGTCCCAAACACCCTGTACTTTGATTTCACTTGGATATGCCCCCCCCCCATTCAAAGTCTGAAGCATTAGTGTTTACAGACTGATAGGGGGATGGAAGGGAAACTGGAAGAACTGGATTCAGTAAGGTATGTCCTGCCCACCATAATAGTCCTTTCCTGACAAGGTTCAGCACTAGGATTGGAAAAAGAAAAATGATATTGGTCCTGAATCCATACTGACTTGCAAACAATTGAATTTTTCTCATGTGTAGGTTGGCTAGTGGAATCATCAGAATAGTGGAAGCCGTGTAGCCGAAAATCCTGAGATACTTTCATTCCCTTTCAGTAGTCATTGTTTGCTGAGAAAACTTTGAGGACTGGATATGGTAAAATGTTTTTTGTAGCAGAAGATATGCCATCATTAGAGATTTGTCTAACAGACAACATAGAAATGTTATTCTGTGAGAAGAAATAAGAGATGACCTTTCCAGATTGAAGGAAAACCTAGGTTTTGAAACACATTTTTGACAAAAAGCAAAGTTTTTGGCAGTTTTGAAAAGAGTCTGCAAAAATAGGGCAGTTATTTAACTAGGGAGGAATGTGAATGCCTTGCAGCCTGCAAAAAGCAGTTGCTGGTACTAGACACTGTGAATACCCTTGGAACTATCACAAGACCAAAAGGTAAGGAAGAGAACTGAAAATGTGAACCAGAAACAGATGAATTGGTATGCAATGATAGGTGTCTTTTAGGTCGAGTCACAAATGAAAAAAAACACACACACAGAGGAGGAATCAGAGGAAAAAGAGACTGAAAGATGAGTATTTTGAATTTTGAGACTTCTGTGTTAAGGTTTAAGAAAGACAAATTCAGTGCAGGTCTCCAAGGTCCCTCTCTTTGGTACTAGAAATATTACTGAATAAAATGCCTTCCTTTGCTGAGAAATTGGAATTGATTCTATGACAGAAAAAATATATGGGAAATGATGGGAGGAAACAGATGAACTTGATTTTCTGGGTGTGAAACTCGTACATTTGGAGGAAAAGAATCCCCATGTCACTTGTATCCAATATGGATAATTTCCATCACCCAGGAGTCTGTTGTGATCTGCTTCCAAAGAGAGAGATAGAGAGAAATATTGCCTGCATGATTTAGAGGTTGGGCAGGGTGGGAGTTGGAAGGAAAAAAAGTCAGGCATTTTTCTTGGACTGTGACTGGGCCTGAGCAGCAACTTATTTTTTTTCTCTTTGAATTCTTTTGCCATTGTTTTTTGTACTGTTGTTTCTCAGATTTCTGCTAGGACTGTTTAAAGGGATTTCTATGAAAGGGCTCAGAACTGGAAGGCTAATTCCTGTTACACTTTGGAATGGGAGACTGAAATATCTGTTTAACTCCTTCCTTGGATGAATTTCTCCCTTTCATCAAATCTTTTCAAAACTTCAACTGAATAGATAACAAATAATGCTTCCTTGTCCAAGGGAGCATTAAGAATCTGTGCCTTGACATATTCTTTCAGATTTTTATAACTAAGCTATGCATATCTGCACATAGCTAACTCTGTTGCAGCTGCTGGAACACAGCACCTACTGTATTATATTAACACTTTAAAGAATGCATAGTAACAAGAGTCACAGAAGAGATCATGCTGAGTAAAGAGGATTTTACCTCAGAAGAGAGTAACTCAGCAGAAGTCTTATATCTTATTCATTTCAGCAAAAGCTGACAGCAAATATTTGGTCATATAAGCCTGACAACTTACTGTTCTAAATGCTGAGGTAGAGAATGTGTTTTTTTCCCATGGCTTATCTTCATACCTATCTAAGCCCTTCCATCCTTGTGTGAAGGCTTAGGGTTATTAGCAATACGGTACTTAGAACTAAAATCCTTAGCTAAAGAAATTACAGATAGATCAGCCACAGAGTTACAAAATAGGGAATTGTAGGATTGTCATACATTGTAAAGCCTAGGGATCTCCACCTGACATAGATCTTAACTTTTTTTGAGTCTCAATTATTTCTTTTTCTTCCCATTAGAAGAGGTCATCCACCCTACCTATGGTGTCTGTAAAGGATTATTCCTCTACAGGAGAATCTTATGAAATATTTTCATCCAACTCCAACTTAAAAGAATTAGCAGACACCTAAGAAGCATAGTCCAATTCAATCTCTTCTATGCCTTACTGGGAGTCACTGTCTGATGGTGAAGGAGACCTTTTCCTTTCTAATTGAAAAGAGACAGGGGAAGCAGAATGCAATGACTGAAATGCTTTAATTTTTTAAAGCTTCTTTTTTTATCTTTAAGAAACTGTACAATTCCCCTTAGTCTCTTTTGTAAATGGGGTTTAAGGAGGAGAAACATGTTTAGTTTTTTTTTAATTTTTTTTTAATTTTTGGGGGGGTGTCCAAAGACAATTAGCCAATGTACGAACTTCTATATGACAACCCTGGAAACTCCTTCCTCATCAGCACTTCAGGGATACTGTTTGCCGTTTTTGAAATTACTAAGCAAGTTTCTCATGTCTTCATAGTGGGTGTATGTCCAGCCCATGAGGAAGCACTATACTCCTAACCCTTGGCAGCACAAGAGGGAGTTGGAAGAGAGTAACAGATGATCTAAGGACTCCACTAAGGCCAAAGCAATCTTGTCTGTTTGGGTTTGGGGACGGAGGGTAAAGGAAAAGACATTTCAGAAACCTCTCTGTCTTATTTTCATTAGGAGGGAAAGGGGAACGTCCAAGGTACACAAGCCAGAGTCCATTGTGGTTTTAGAGGAGGCCTTGAGATGTTAGTTCTCTAGAAACATGCTAAGGGAACTAAGCTGATTTCTGATTTTTTTAGGAGTAAAAGGCAAATAAATATTAGAGAAGATGCTATGTGACTCTCCTAAAATAAAACAAGCATGGGAATATTTATAAGGAATTTAACTTCCACACAGACTCTTCCCTTTTCTCCTAGACATAAGCAACTGTTTTTCTGACTTTTCTCAGGAAAATGGAAGGAACATTATCTGACCAAGAGATATGAACAAATCATAGGTTCATAGGTGTTTACTAGGCTAATGACCACAAGGGCCTTTTTTAAGCCTAGCCATGCATCCCAAATCTCTGACGAGTTCTGATACCCTTGATAAGTGTAAGCATGGGCCTGGGAGATGAACCATTTGCAGGTTACCTGCTTGCATCAGAGACATAGGTGTCAAACCAGAGATGAATTTTCGGTTTTCCATCCAATTGTCCAAGTTGAACTTGAATTGGATTAGGGAGGAACTCTGCTTCACATGGATGGGGGAGCCTGTTCCATAGATGGGGTAGTCTGTGGGATACATACCTATCTCTCCAGCAGGTCCTATTTATATCACAGGCAAGGTTTAAGTCTTTGGAATGGGTAATTCTGGTACTGTTTGTTTTGTGGATATGCAGGAGAAGTCAACCACTAAACCACTGAAAGCCAGGTCTGACTGTAAACATCAATGCTAACAAGTTCTGAATTCTGGCACCTATATGTATGCTTTCATACCAGCATGTCTTTGAGCTTCCTGTGACATACGTTGCATGTGTAAGGTGCCCAAAAACTTTTCTACACTGGTCAAATGACCAGTCATTGACAGAGTATTTCCCATATAGCTATATGCTACTGCAACAGTGATCTAATAATGAACATTTGTAAATTATGTCAGGTCTGAAGTTTGATTTGCATGCAGTTATCGGGGAAGATAGTTGGTTGCCAAGACAGCTCTGTAAAAATGCCTTTAGTAATATGATCTTTGCTGAAGTACAAATACCCAACCTTGAAAGAAACAAATACACAATTTTTTTTAATGTTTCAGCCTTCTCCCACTTATTTGCCTCCATACTAGTTATTCATAACCATATTACTATCTGAGTCAAGAGCTGAGCTGAAGCAAGTGGGCAGTCTCACTTTTTCTTTTATGTTTTGCACACAGTCTTATCCCATACCAGATGTGTACTGGCATCAGTGTGGAACTTGTCTGTAGATGGTCTACTGGTTCATTCCTCATTCTTTGTAGCAGGGCTAAATCCATTCGGGCTCAACTAGGCTACCACACTAGCTGGAAATCTGCTTCCTCACTTTAGAATGAGTGAGCTGACAAAATGTCACTCATTCTCATCTTCATAGCTGATTTCTTAGTGATAAAAGAGTGGGTTGTTTTTTTTTTTTATAAAAGCTAGAACATACTGCTGTGCATTATACTAGTCACTGTTGCAATCCTGACTTCTTAGAATATCCTTCCCATAAGCAGGCCAACCAGCTGGCCCAACTTCCAGAGTTTTACCTTCTCCCTGTGGCTTCAGCTGACTCCCACCCATTGCCACATAAGGATGTCAGTGGTATAAGAGTAGCATTGGTTGAAGCTCTCTTCAGCTCTTTCTTGCCATGCAGTTCGCTAGCCATGAATACTCTCAGTGTCATCAATCCATTGGTATCCCTGCTTACAGATGCCAGATAGATAACTGCCCAATAGATGATTTCTTGTCAATTTTTATATAGTGTTTTAATGTCTAATATCTGATAGTGACTGCAGTACAGCATCTTCTGTAAAAGTTAACAACTGTATCGTGTGTGAAAAAAATCCTTAATTTTGACTTCCCCTTCCTTGTTTTGTTCTGCCTCAGTCTAGAGCATGACGTACTTGTGTCGGCATTGTACTAGCTTCACCCTATGGACAGTCCATAGAACAGCACAATCTCTCTGGGAGTTTGCAACAAGAATGTGGCTGGTTTCAAACTGCTATGATAGTATTGGCCAAGGTCTGCAGGAATCTTCAACTTAAAAAAAAAAACATTATGATAAAAATATTCAAGAAATATGGAGAAACCAAGGACTTCCCACAGGATGTGAATATTCTGGCAACTCTATATGTGGTGAGGCACTTTCACAACATCTGTCTCCAGAGCCATTTCAGCCTTGACCTGTGGTATGACCACTCTGTTGGCCACCATGCCATTGGTGTTTCTCATGTCCTCCTGAACTGAAGACTCTTTTGGACTTTCCAAGACTGGTGTCCTCAGTGTCCTGAATACTGAAGGGGAGAGCAGTGTACCTATGATATTTGTTCACAAGCAGGTTCCCGGGGACCAAACTGAAGTTTCTATCACCAGCCTTTGACTCAAGACCTCCAGGACAGCGAATGGAACTTAAGAAAATTCAGCAGGGAATATTACTTATAGGTGGGGAATGGAATTTTATTTGCAGCAGTGGAAATATATCTGGGGGCTCAGAAGTGAAACTATAACTAAGGAGGGTAGATTGTTGAAGAAAATTATGAAAATGTTTGGCATATAAAATGTAAATCCAGTAGTAGGAGTTTGGAGAGAATTTACATGTTATTCCTCAACATACAAAAACTGGGCTAAGCTAGACAGAACTCACATTTCACAGGAACATGTGCATTTAATTTAAAGTTTTGATACGCATCCAATAACTCTTTCAGATCACGTACCAATAGTAACTAAAATAAAAATGCAGGGTATAGAAATAAAAATTTGACACTGGTGCTTTCTCACCTATCTTTTCAAAAGAGAGGAATTTGAGAAATGAGTAGTTGAAATTATGCAGGAGTTATTAGAGAAGAAACAAACTCCTTCTGGAAATATAGCTAGGGAGTGGGATAAAATTAAAATGGAGTTTAAAAATAGGGTGGAAATAAAAGAAAGAGAGATATAATTAAGAAGTAACAAGAATTATTTAGAGGGACTAACAAATGTTAAAGTATTGCAAAATAGGGGAATCTCACAGAATAAAAAAAGGAGCAATAGCAGAATGCTAAACATGAAATAAGGAATTACCTTGGTAATATGCATGAGTTTAGAAAGATTGCTGTTAAGCAACTGTTTTTTTTTTTTTTTTATAGTAACTCCAAAGCACAAAAACTTTTAGCACAACTACTCAGGCAACAGATAGTAGAAAGCGTTATCACCAAACTTAGGGAGCCTGTAACAAGGAAGATAACAAGAAATCATGTAGAGGTACTAGAAACATTTCAGAAATTTTATGAAAGTCTGTATAAAGCAGAGAAATATGGAAATCAGGAAAAGGTACAAATGGAAATGTGTATGGAAGAATTAAATATGCCAAAGTTACAGGTAGATGAGGTTCAGTTACTAATGGTTAGGATAGGTGGAGATGAGATGTAAATGATGATGTATGACCAATCCACAGGAAAATCCCCAGGAACAGATGGCATTCATGTGTATGTTTGGAAGGTAGGAGGGATAAAGATCTGGAAGGTTTTGTTTAACTGTATTTTAAGAGGAGGAGAAGCACCCGCTTCCTGGAAGAAATTGTTGGTTGCTGTAATACCTAAACAAGGTAAAGACCCATGAGATCCAACTTCAAACAGGTCCATTTCAATCCTAAACTATGATTATGAAGTATTAATGTCTGTAATGGCCGAAAGAATGGCAAAGAAAGGCTCACCCAGACTCTGCTACAGTTTGCTGTGAGGAAAATGTTAGTTTGCTTTTATTTGTTGTATTTTGTATTACTTTATTGCCTTTTTCTATTTTGTATACTGTGATTTGTTTTCTTTTCACTGTTTTACTTGTATTCTGCTTTTAACTACATATTAAAACTTGAAAAGACACCACAGCTCTGCCTCTTGTGACTCAGACAGAAATTTTTTCCCCACCCTCCCATGCAGTTACTGTTGTATTCTTAAACACCACTGTCTTTCTAGTTGCCTGCCTCTTATGTTAATTTGACCATATATCTCATTTCCTCTCTGCTTTTACTGGCTGGTGTGAGTAAGCACAGAATTATCATTTTGTGAAATCAATCCCCTTCAACTATTTAAATTTATTGGCCATCCTACCATATTCCACAGTACCAGAATACAGAAGTGACCACCCCCTTTCAGTCTATCTTGCTGTTTTAAAAATAGTGACTCTCCACTAAAACTTAACTTTTTAGACAGGTAAAACCTAAGTTACCTACTTTCACATCTAACTCCTCTAGTGCACACTGCAGTGTTTAGGATAAACCATTTTTATTCATCTTACCTTTAAGCATCTATTGCAAGGCCACCAGTTATTGGAGAGCCCACATTCTGCCTCTTAGTAGTCATCTTGGAATTAGTGCTTCTGTTTTCTCCTGGTGAGAGAAGGAGTGCAGTTACATTATTTCCTGGAGACTGCTGATCACCAGAAAGCTTAATAACTGCTTTATAGGTGACAGCTTAGAATCTGCACTTATATTTTGATCCTGTTGAGAGTAGGAGCAGAGTGCATTGATTCCTCACTCTTTCTGGTTGGAGAGTGAGTGCTTGTGCTTAATGTACCTGATTTGTCTGGTTGATATTCGAGGTATCTACCAGAAAAAGGCTATAAGCCTGCAGACCCTTGCATCGTCGGGGACAAGACTGTGGATCACCAAACAGGCCGTGGCCTGCTTCTCTTCTTGGGATTGGTGCTAACATTTTGCTTCTGGTGAGAGAAGAGCCAAAGGAGTATTGTATCCCAACAGAGTGAAGCTGTGCTGAGACCAGCATTAGTAGTAGCCAGGTAGTAGCCATTCATGTGACTCCTTCATCATTCTTGGCAAGCTAATTCTTTATTTTTCAGTAAGTACTGCTTGATTTCTTTTTAACTTCAGAATATCTGCCTAAATACTTCATCCTTAAATTTTCAGAGTCTACATATTAGTTTCCCCTCAAGTGCTTGGCAGTGCTCTGTACAGATTCAGACACCTTGAGTGACATTTTTCCTGTAAAAGGACTATATAAAGAAACAGTTCCAGTACTTAGTAATAATAACTATCCCTCCTGGCATGTCTAAAGGTCAGTTCCCTGTGCTTTCTCCTATTAACCTGGTGAACTTGGGCATTCTGAGGCAGTGTAGCAACTGCCTCATGTGCACAGACAACCCTCTCCTCTTACCTCCCAACACTTAGACTTGTGAGAGATGATACTATATTATATATCCAAATTGGAAGCCATGCACACTCAAGCCAAGACCGGAATAGCTGGTCAAGAGGTGAAGGTCAACACCTGCACCACACCACATGCAACACACTGCCCTCCAGAACACCCACCATCACATCTCTCACATAAAAACACAAACCACACACCGACCTTCGCGGAGGCTCTCAATAGAAATCTACACAAACAGCAGAGACCTCCAAGGCAGAAATGCACTCAGCCACCACAAGGTGTACTCAGCAAACCACAAGACACATAGCTCACCTACACAGTGTGCCCTTCAACCTAAGCCCCTAAGGCAAAACAGCTTGCCCAGTACACTAATCATAGGTGACTTGATAGTGAGGCATACTAATGTCCCACTCACTAGGTTGAATAAGGAGAAGGTAACAGTCAGCTGTCTATCAGGTGCCAAAATCTGACACATAACACACGCACTTAGGTCACTCCACAACAAGTACAAGTATGACTCTGTCACTGACCATGTGGGTGTGAATGACCTGAGACACACCTCCCTGGACTACATGAAAAGAGACATGGAGGAGCTCTCGGATTATGTGGCCCAGGCAGGTATGACCCTAGCCCTGAGCATCTTCCTACCATCACCTAGAATGATACCGCTGTACAAGCAGAAAATGATTGACTTCAACAATTGGCTAAGTTTCTGCTGTCATTCTAAGGGGATCCAATATCTGTCTGCTTGGGATGACATGATTGACAGACCTCGATGCTTTGCCAGAGATGGCATGCATCTGTCACCCGTAGGTTTCCGGATACTGGCTTAGGGTCTTGCCACCCCTATAGTGCCTTTTTAGGCGATGTTCCAAAGACCAAATTGCCACTGTAACAGCTATAAATAAATGCAATCTGAGGGTCATGATGCTCAATGCTAGAAGTCTAAATCTCAAGATGCACTTGCTCGAAGCACTCCTCAAAATGGAGAACATCGAGATTTGTGTTGTAATGGTTTAAAGCAGCAGAAAGCACCCCTGCACTACCAGGCTATAACTCATTCCACACCTTTCAGCCCTAGAACATGGATCGAAACTCCAAAGGCGATGGTGTCTCCATATTCATAAAGGATATGCACACCTCCAGACTAGTAGCCCAGCATAACGCATCTGAGATACTTCAGGTACAACTAACATTGGGTGTGACAGTGATCCAGGTCATAGCCTGCTACAGGTCCCCAACCATGTCCCACTACTCTCACTCCACGTTCCTAAGCACCCTGGAAACTATTAGGGTTCAACTCAACACTCTCATACTAGGTGACTTCAATTACCCCTCCATCAACTGAGAAAACTACTCATGCATCAATACAGTATCCCAACGCTTCCTGGAATTCATCAGTTCCAATGCCTTGGACCAGCTTATTCTTACCCCCACTAGAGGAATCAACATCCTTGACCTGGTTATTACTAACATGGGCAACCGTTGCTCTATGCCAATAGTCAGTTCCTCCCTGGTTAGATCTAACCACAAACTAATCACCATGGAAATCCACATCTCCCCCACACACCCCCCGCAAAGGTAACCACCATGAAAAACTTCTCCAAAGCTGACTTTGGGCTCCTAAAAAAGCGATGGCTAACTTCATTGCACCCATGTCAATGGAAAATAGATGCATGACTGCTGAATCATACACAAACACATAGATAAATACATGGAACTAGCCATGCCCCACAGAACCAAGATGCTCTCCTCCAAAAAAAGGAAGCCAATCTGGTGGTCCCCAATTTGGTGGTGCCATTAATAAATGCTACAAAAGAAGGAAGAAAATCCAAAAACCAAAAAACAGTACAAACTCATAGAAAACAAACAAAAAAAGGCAGACGCCAACATTTTCCAATAAGTTAGCGCTTTCATCAAGTTTATTCCACTCAACTTCTTCAGACAACCATTTGCCAAAAAACATTTGTCTTAAATAGTTCCACTTAATCATAAAAGTCACATGACAAACTATTCCAATTACCTTAAAAATATATGCACAGTAAAATGCAACATTTTCCTTCACTCCATGTTCCATAAAAAAGATAGCATTTATGCCACTTAATTCCCTAATATATATATATATATATATATATATATATATATATATATATATATATATATATATATATATATACATATACACATATAAGAAATACATATATATGTAAAAATACATATATGCATCACTTTTTCAGTTGAAGCAGAATGGTTTTACAATGGAAACATAAAAAGGGTAAAAAACAAACGTGACCAAAAAAGGGGGGAGGAGGTTCACCTTTGCAAACTTTTCAACTTTAACACACAGGCTACAGAGCATACGTAATTCAAACCTGGTTTTATATATGCTTTCGTTTTTATCTGCCAGTACAATTCTCAAACTTCCAATTCCACACTTAGTGGACCTCCCCTGATGTCATAGTTGATTTGATCAATAGCCCTAAACATAAAGGAATGTACCGGATTATCCCTCACATGTTTAGCCAAAGCATTTTCAACTTTCCCCTTCTGAATATTGTAGAGGTGTTCATATACCGTCTCCCTCAATTTACGCCCGGTCTTGCCTATATAAAAACTACTGCAAGACTGGCACTGGGCCAAATAAACTACTCTAATAGAGTTGCAATTAAATCTCATCTTGCAAAAGTAATTAGCCCCTAGTATTTTGTATTTATTGCCTGTACACATGTATTTACTATACATACAAGCCTCACACTTGTACATTCCCAGCATCCTAACCGGGGGAGCTAACTTAACTTCAAGTATGTTTTTGAAATTTTGCGCTCTCCTAAATACCATCCGTGGTCCAAAACCAAGTTTTTCCAGTCTTCCATTGGCTTTTATAATATCCCAGTTCTTCTGCAGGACTTGTTTAATAAACCCAAAATTAACATTAAAGGTAGTAATAAATGAATGGGGATAATTACTTTCGTCTTTTTTATTTAAATCATTGCCTTTGACCTCCCCCATGTTTTGGTTGTTAACTTCATTTGGGGGACCAAGAATCGCCATAAAGTGACCCATCGTTCTCTTGTAAGTAACCTCATGTGCCAATTCATGAAGGAGATCACTTGGGTACCCTCTCTTAAACATTTGGCCAAAAAGTCAGCTTCAAATGTACACATACATGCAGCTCTGACCATTTGGCCCTTCACCACTGTTCTGTTTTGATGTCTCGGGTGTGCACTACTATAATGTAGTAGTGCATTAGAATATGTATCCTTACAGTGGATTTTAGCTTTGTAACATGCTTTTGTTCTATCCTTACTTAGTTCAACATCCAAAAAGGGTATCCGTTCACTATTAAATGTATATGTGAAGGAGAGGAAGTTGGTTGAGTTATTACAGTATTCTATAAATTCCTCAAAAATTAACCGACTTCCTTTAAATATTATAAATATATCATTGAGAAACCTAGTATAGTAATAGATTTCCCTTGATAAACATTTACTTCATTGTGAACAAATTTGTCCTTCCAGTATGCCATTATGAGGTTCGCTAAGCTGGCCCCAACTGGTGACCCCATGGCTTCCCCTCTAGTTTGTAAAAAAATAGTTGCCATTGAATAAAAAATAATTATTGGATAAAATAATATCCAATAATTCTTGTACTAAAGCAATTTCTGACACCACTACTCCTCTTTTAAGCAACAACAGGCTAACCCATTTGATTCCCACTTCGCACGGAATTACCGTGTACACGTCCTTGACATCAACAGTAGCAAAGTGGAAATCTGGTTCGTAGGACAGCCTGTTAATGCTCTCAAGAAAGGTCCAAGAGTCCTTACAAACAAAGGGTTCCTTTACCACATACTTCTTCAAAATGCCGTCAACGAATTTGGCTAGTGGGTATGTTGCTGAATTTCGCCCATCTACAATGGGGCACAACAGGGGGATTGTCCAGATATTTATGGATCTTCGGTATCCCGAATATAACCAGGATTTTTGGGGCTGGCATAGTAAGATAATTACATGTCACTAAATCAATCCAGTTTTCAATGAACAAGTCATTCACATAGATTTTTATACGCCTATATACCTGATTTACCTCATTTAAAGACACTTGTTCATAAGCATCCATGGTCAACATCCTGTTCATTCTCTCATTATAATCAGTTGTATCAAAAAAGACCAAACTGCCCCCTTATCTGCCTTCCTAACCCAGACTCCCTCATTCTTTACATCATCCAACAATTTCCACTCTTCCTGAGTAACATTAGAGTTCATATTGGTTCTACCAAACAACCCTATATTCCTTAAATCGAGTTCACATACTTTTTCAAAAATATCAAGAACTGGATGTACTTGTTACCCTGAATTCAGCCAGTGTATTAAAAGTCCCATCAAACAGTAAGCTCAAGTTCAATTTACGAGTGTACATCTTTAAATCAATCAGTGCTTTACACAAATCCATTTGTTGAGTAGGCACAAATGTGAGCCTCTTTGCTAACAAATCAGCCAGTTCCAGCTTCACCAAAAAGTGAAAATAGTTAAATATCTTAAAGTCCCCTTTTGTATTTGTAACCAAGCTAAGTGGGGCATAGTTAGCACAATAGTTCACATTACTGATGTCAAAGTTACCTTGTATCCCAATCAATGGATTTGGTAACACCTCTAAGGAGGCCATGATCATCTCCTGTGCCCACAGCATTTGTTATTGTTGGATATCTTCCTGTTCCTGTTGTTGTTCCGCAGGGGTAATGGGTTGCTGTGGTACGAACCATTGGGAAAATGTTCTTGTGTGTGGCCCCCAATATCACCACTTGTATTGATGCCTTCTCCTGATCTGTTCAACAAACGCTCACTCCTTCTAACAACCTGGTAACCATCGTTACCACCTTCAGTCACATAACTCATCCTTTGATGCTCTCCCTGCTGCTGACTCACCTCCCCAGTTACTCAATTTGTGGTTTCATTACTTACTACAGGACTACACTCCTCTGGGTTGTGCCAATTCCCTTGTTGGGAGTGGGCAGGTTCCAGGTATGCTGTCCCCTTCCGGTATTCCTCATAGTCACGGTCAAAATTTTTAATTTTAAAAGACCTCAGTTTTTCCAGTTGTTTATCAATACTCGTGAAAACCCTGTTGTAATCGTACTGGTATCTACCAAAATCAATGTGCTGTTTAATCATACCATCCAATTTGTTGATTTCACGTGTAAGTGTGTCAACAATAATTTGGTAGTGCTTAATTAAAGTTTCCAACAACTCAAGCCCCTGCTGGTTGAACAGCCTGATTAAATCCATATGAAAGGCTGAGTTCGGTATTAACCCCATAGGGCAATGGCAAGACCTTAGCCCTTTTGGAACCTGTCACCTCTTTATGCACTCTCGGAGATCCAAAATCTCAAGCTGCAATTTCTTCAGTCTGAGAGATTTGTAATCCAAGGCTTTCAAGTTCTCCACCAATGTGGTACTACAGTTTTGTAATATATTAGAATTCAATCCATGCAGGTTACCATATAATTGTTGATTAGTTTGTAACCACTCATTTAGAGCGATCACACTAGAAGCTCCACCACTTGACCCTCGTTCATTCTTAACTGCTATTGTAGCTGAGGAAAGATTGGATAGTCCGCAGTTACCCAAGTCCAAATTAAGTCCCTCCTGATGGTTAGGATGCATCCCCGCCTGGGTGCTACGATTCTCCTGATTACGATTCTCTTTATTATTAGGAAGTAGTAGTATCCCTTGGATGTTACACTGCTTTCCATTGTGCACCAGTTCAAACAATACTTCAACCTTCTTGTTTAAATTAGAAGTAATCTGAGCCATTCGACTATTCTCAAGTCCTTCCATCCATAGATCATTCTCCCCTTCCAATTCCACCAGGGAGAACAAAGGATTACTGGAACTGATTCTGACCGCCATACCTCAAAAAACAAACCAAGTCCAAAAACCAAAAAAAAAAAAACAGTACAAACTCATAGAAAACAAACAAAAAAGGCAGATGCCAAAATCTTCCAAAAAGCGCTTTTGTCAAGTTTGTTCCACTCAACTTCATCAGACGACCATTAGCCAAAAAACATTTGTCTTAAATAGTTCCACTTAATCATAAGAATCACATGACAAGCTATTCCAATTACCTTAAATATATATGCACAGTAAAATGCAACATTTTCCTTCACTCCATGTTCCATAAAAAAAGATAGCATTTATACCACTTAATTCCTAAAAAAAAAATATATATATATATATATATATATATATATATATATATATATATATATATATATATATATATATATATATATATACTCTTTATGTTTAGGGCTATTGATCAAATCAACTTTGACATCAGGAGAGGTCCACTAAGTGTGGAATTGGAGGATCGAGAATTGTACTGGCAGATAAAAACGAAAGCATATATAAAACCAGGTTTGAATGATGTATGCTCTGTAGCCTGTGTGTTAAAGTTGAAAAGTTTGCAAAGGTGACCCTCTTCCCCCCTTTTTGGTCACGTTTGTTTTTTTTACCCTTTTATGTTTCCATTGTAAAACCATTCTGAAAAGTGATGTATATATATGTTTTTACATATATATGTATTTCTTATATGTATGTGTGTGTGTGTGTGTGTGTGTGTGTGTGTGTGTATATATATATATATATATATATATATATATATTTTTTTTTTTTTTTTTTAGGGAATTAAGTGGTATAAATGCTATCTTTTTTATGGAACATGGAGTGAAGGAAAATGTTGCATTTTACTGTGCATATATTTTAAGGTAATTGGAATAGCTTGTCATGTGATTTTTATGATTAAGTGGAACTATTTAAGACAAATGTTTTTTAGCAAATGTTGTTTGAAGAAGTTGAGTGGAATAAACTTGACAAAAGCGCTAACTTATTGGAAGATTTTGTCGTCTGCCTTTTTTGTTTGTTTTCTAATAGAAGGAAGAAACTGTTGCAGAAAAAGGTGAAGTCCCAAGACTGGAAAAACACCCTTATTGGCCTGAACAAAAAGTTGAGATCCCTCATAGGTTCATAGGTAAGTACTAGGCTGTCTGCCCGAGGGCATTTATAAGCCTAGCCAGAATGTGTTGGCTTTCACCACCCCCTTAGATTAGTTCCCTGTGCCCCTGTCCAGCAGAGCCATTAGTTTCCTGCACCACTGTCCATCAGAGCCACTGCAGTGATCCCCGGGGTACATTTTCTGTTTCCCATCCACCCGTCAAGGTTTCTCTTGAAGAGTGTTAGTGAGGGGCTCTGCCTGATATATATTGGAATCCTATTCCAAAACATGGGGAGTCTCTGGGACAGGAATCTATCCCTCCAGCATGTCCTATTTATCATTGTGGTGAGGTTTATATCTCTAGAGAGTGTGGCTCTCCAGGATTTGTTTTTTTTTTTTAGGTGGAACATGTCCATCAAAACCTCTAAAGCCATCTATGAAGGCAGAATTGCAGCAGACACTAAAAACAACCACAAAGCCTTCTATAGTTATAGCAAGAATCTCCATGGCAATACCCAGGTTTGCTCTGAGTTACTGCACAATGGTACCTCCTATTCTGAGCCAACAGATATTGCCAACATACTTGCCAACAGATTCAGTGCCAACTTTACCCCTCTCTCCCCCCCTAAAGGACCAATCATAATACAGAAGGAATGCCAGGCACCCAGCATTACTGCAGCACAGGTTAAAGCTGCATTGTCCAAGGCCAAGAATACAGCTTCCATGGGACCCGTCAGTATCCCTGGATGTGGTCTACATGAACTACAAAGTGAACTGACACCACATTTGTGTGCCCTGTTCAGTCACTGCCTCACCTCAGGCTTTGTCCCTACTGAATGGCACACTGCTACAGTCATCCATCTCCATAAAGGGGGAGTGACTACAGACACTGGGAATTATTGCCCCATTAGCCTGATGAGTTTGATATGTAAAGCTATGGAGCACATCATCATGGACCTAATTACCAAGGATATAGGGAATCTCCAAACTCTAGGTCCCACTCAGTTTGGTTTTGTGAAAGGTAGCTCATGCCTGCTCAACCTGGTTGACTTCTTTGAGTCAGTCACCAGAACTGTGGATGAGGGCAAGGCCATTCATACAGCCTACCTTGATCTAGCCATGGCCTTTTATACCATTCCCCGCTCAGGAATTATTGATAAACTCACCAAACTAGGCATCAACCCCTATATCACTAGGTGGGTTGCAAATTGGCTCACAGAACCCACAGTGTGAAAGTAGCAGACTCCAAGTCAGACTGCTGAACAGTCACAAGTGGAGTCTCACAAGGATCTGTCCTGGGTCCTCTCCTGTTTGGCATCTACTTCACAGAAGTCCAGGCCAACACGGAGGGACTCTGGCTGACCAAGTTCAAAGACGACTGCAACCTGGAAGCCATCATTAACTCCCCAAGTGATGTAGACATCCTACAGAAAGGCCTCGCTGAGCCCAATGACTGGTGTTGAAACCATGGCCTTAAGCTTAATGCCACAAAATGTGTTGCCATCCCCTTTGGGAAAACTCAGTTCCCACTAATTACCACATTGATGGGAACCCACTTAACACGGAAGGTGTTATAAGAGATCTGGGGACACAGATTGACAGCAACGTCTTCTTCGACCACACCATTGCCACTGTGGTCAGAAAATCCTTCTATGTGGCACACCTCATTACCAAGGGTTTTACATCCAGAAAGAAAGAGGTCATCATTTCTGTCTCTCTGTACTCTTCCCTCATTAGGCCAGTCATCAAGTATAATGCCCCATTTGGCATGTACCTCACTAGATACATGCAACAGCTGGAAAGGCCACAAAAGTACCTCACAAAGAGGATCCTAGCCTTTAACACATGTCCTACAAGGACAGACTCAAAAAACACCAGCTATTCATCTACTAAGACGTGATCTCTGCTTGACTTACAAAGCCATGTCTGACCCAGCTCTGTTAGAAATGTTACATCTAAAGAAATCCCAATCCACTCCAGAGACCTTAACCTCATACCCACAATCAACAGAACATGCTGGAGCAAAAGATTCATAACCCAGAGACTGCCCATGCCCTGTAATAGACTTACCATACATGTCAAGCAGAGCACTTCCTTGGCCCCCTTCAAAAGAAATCTTGATGAGTGGATGGGAAATAGAAAGTTCACCCCGTGGATCACTCCAGTGGCTCTAATTGATAGAGGCACTGGGAACTAATGTCGGGTGGCATGATGCCAGGGCACTTCTATGGGTTAGGCTTGTTAAGGCTCTAGGGCCATTAACCTAGTATGCACCTTTGAACCTATGAACTTACAATGTCAGAGTTGATAGATATGGATCAGTGTGGTTTTTGTGGAGGGGAGACAAATATTTGACAACATTAACAGAACACTGATGATCCAGAGGAAAATAGAATGTAAGAAAATATTTTTAAACATTTTGATGTAAAATATTTTCTCTAAAAAATGTCATGACCTGTACTCTAAATATGTTATGTCTTTAAACATGTTTTTTACTGCACTTATTCTATTGTGTTTAAACTTTAAGATAATATGGATCTTTTCTCTCTGGGCCTCAGCTGAAAAAAAGCTCTTGCTCAGTCAAACTTTCGTGGTTAACAAATGTCAAATAAATAAATAAAATACCATTGTTGTTGTTGGATCATGACACAGATAATGCATTTGACAGAGTCAGCTGGGACTTTATGAACAGGGCAATGGAAGCATTTGCATTCCCTGATAAAATTATAAGGTTGATTAGGAGGATATATGAGGGACTGGATGTGAAAATTAAAGTGGGTGGGTGGGTTCCTCTCTGATAATTATTGTTTGAGTAGGGGAACCAGGCAGGGTGTCCTCTTTCCCCTTTGTTATTTGCATTATATATTAAATAAATAAATATATATAATTATTCGTAATATGCATTAAATAAATAAATAAATAAATAAATAAATAAATAAATAAAATAAATTATATTTAAAACCATTGGCAAAGAAACTGTGGGACCCTGAAATTCAAGGATATAATTGGTATGGTAATCAAGAAAAGCTGGCTTAATTTGTAGACGATATTATTTTATACCTGATATAACCAGAAAAGGGCATTTCAGTATTGTGGAAGATTTTGAGACAGTGTCAGATTTTTAAGGATACAAAATGAATGAAGCTAAAACAAAGGCAATAGCTGTAAATTATGTACCCACACAGGAATTGGTTCAGAAATATCCAAATTTCTGGGGCATGATAAAATGAAGTACCTAGAATTATGGATTAAAAGGGCTTCTGTTGTGGCAGCTAAGGATATGTGTAAAGAGAATAAAGAAAATATAATACAAAAATTGAGAAAATGGAAACTTTGTTATATGGATATGGATAGTAAGATACATACAGTTAAAATGTTTTAGTCCCCTTAGTTTTATACACCGGTCAGGCCTATTTTTATCAACCAGAGGAGAAGTTGTGGGTAGCAATTAATAAAGACCTTAAGGATTTTATCTGGGAGAGGAAGATGACAAGAGTCAAGTGGGCTAAGCTGATTCTTCCAAAAGAACAGGGCAGATTGGGATTACCCAATTTGAAGCGTTATTTCAGAGCTACATAATTAAGGCTCTTATACATAGCACAAGCAGAAGAAGCCTATAATTCAAAGTGGAAAGGGATGATGACGAACAGGGGGGAAGTTCAAAAAACAAGTCAGTACTGGGATTTTGGGATTGCAGATCTTTAAGGAGAATATCAATAAACATACAGAATATCATATTCATAAAGTAGCAGAAAGTATTCTAAGAACTAGCCAATACGGGAATGGAGAAAGGAGATTCTGCTGATAGGGTTGACTACAATTAGGGATACAGACAATAGACAAGAGGAGGGGCTGGAATTTATTGGAGAAAACTGAAAAAAAGAACCAGGATATTGGCAGCAAATAAACAGAGAGGGAATGGTAAAAGATTGGGAAGGAGCCAAGAATTTATTTGGACTGCAGGCTAGAGATTGCCTTCCCTATCAAGGATGGATATCAGAATATATTCAAAGGGAAATAAATAGGGGGATCCTAATTGAAAGACCAGCACTGGTAGAGTTTTTAGCAGAATCCAGAATATAATCTGCTGTTAAAAAGGAATAATTAGTAGAGCATGTAACATATTACATGATAACTATGCAAATCAATTCGAGGAGATTAGAAAAGATTAAGAAGAGCGAATGGATAAGGACTTCACAAATAAACAACGGGGATATATGTATGCCTCCCAAATATGCAACAATATCTAGAAGATTTAGGATCTTTGCTTGGAAGTATTTACATAAGTATTTTATACCCCAAGTAGACTCCAAAGAATTTTTTCTTCAGGTAGATAGCAAATGGTGGAGGGGTGATGGTGAAGAAAGAAATAATTAGAAACATATTTTCTGGGAGTGTAATGAGTTGGCAGACTTTTAAAATTCCCTGCAGACTACTGTAACAGAATACGGGTGAGCAAATCGGTATAGCTAAGGAAATTATTTTTGAGCTATTATACAGAATTGGAATTGCCTAGATGTAGTAAGGCCTTGCTGAGTCTACTTATGGTGGCTGCCAAAAAGCATTTACTAGAAAATGAAAATCAAAGTCTAAACCAACTGTACTAGAAGAAGTGAATATAGTAACAGAGATAAAACAACTGGAAATGAGATCTTTACAAAAGGGTAGGAGCAAATTACATAGAGGAGCAATGAGATTTAAAATAAGGCTATGTAATGTTTGACTGACCGTGACTAGGTAGATTATATACTGTTTGCAACTAAAATTCTGTCAATATGGTATGTTTTCATTTATATAAATGTATGATTGCGTATGTCATAACTGATAATTTAATAAAGATGTTTCTTGTTAAAAAAAAAGATGGACTCCTTCTAGAGTCTGAGAGGCACACTGAATGTTTTCAATGTAATACCAGGCATGGAGACAGAACTCTTACTTCTCTAATTCAGGAGCCAAATGCACACAGCAGTGGCCCTGAGACCATGTACTTTTGTAGCACCTTCCATAAGACATTTCCTGGTACAAGGTTATATGCCTTCTCTGAATCCACAAACCACAAGTCGACAGTGCTGTCAGACTTCCAAGAACACTCTAATAGCTATGCAAGGAAAAGGACCTGATCCACTAATCCATGGCAGGAAAAATCTGCTTTGCTTCTCCTGAATGATAGTCCTGGCTATTGGATAAAGTCTCCTTCCCAGCAACCTGGTTTTCTCTTTACTATGGATCAGAGCATGAGCTAGATACACAATTATGAAACACATTTCTCCGGCATTTCCTGAGAAAATGGGAACCACTACCACAGTTTGCCATTACAGAGTGTTAATCTTGATATCAGAGCACTGTACAGCTCTGTCAAGATTTTTTGTTGCATCTTTTCTACTTTCATAGCCTTGCCACGTTGAAAATATTTAATCAGTACAGTAATCACCATTGCAGAAATGAGTCCAGTGTCATCAACTGATGGCATGCTCACTGGATTCAGGAGTTTCTTGGCATAATCTGCTAATTAATAATTAGCTGGGTATCATCAACCTTCCCAGAAGAAACTATAATCCTAGGTGATTTCAATATTAACTGGAAGTGCATTAATACTGAACATCCTACTTCCCATATTAACCTTCATGACTTCTCTCAGACCATCACCTCCCCAACTAGAATTAACAAACCAACCAAAAAAGAGAGCACCTTGGATTGGATCCTTATTAATAACTACCACCAACCTTATAAAGTAGGTATCTTCCCTGATGATGTCAGTGACCACTCTTTGACCTACATAATCAGGCAAAAAGATTGATATCTCTCACCAAGCTTCATACAGGACTATACGGTCCAACAAACATTTTAACCAAGGGCTATTCCAGACTGAACTTAGCTCTTGAGACTGGTCTCCCCTAAAAACCCTCCCACTTGAAGAGGCTGTCAAACACTTTAACTCTAAATTCTTAAATATCCTTGACCAACATGCACCAAAGCGCATTATAAGAACTAGGTCAAGTCCAGCCCTGTGGCTCTCTAAAGACACCAGGCAAAATATACTACTCAGAAATAAAGCCTGGACTAGGTGGCAAACTACCAAAAACATATCAGATCAGCAAACATTTAGACAAATGAGAAATGTGACAAAAAAGCAATACTTACAGACAAAAAAAAATTGTACTGTAAAATGCAGCAAACACACCTAAACAATCCCCAAAGATTATGGGCAAGTATCAATAGATTCTTACACCCAGGTCACTCCAGTACACCAACCCCAACTGGTGCTAATCATGAGACTCCCAACCAAACTGCTAATGCCTTTAATACCTTCTTTACTGAACCCATCCAATCTCTAGCCAGCCAGCTAACCCCGGACAGCTCCAGCCTTCCTAACCCCATTTCCAGCTCTCTTCCTACTTTCCTATTACAACCCATCTCTACTAATTTCATCTACAAACTCATTCTAAAACTTAAGCCTTGTACTCCTTCTGCTGACCAGATTCCAGCTCAATATCTGCAAAAAGCAGCTAAAGCAGTAGCTTATCCTATATCCGTCCTAATAAACAGAACCATTAATGAGGGAACCATCCCAATCATCTGGAAAATCTCACACATTATCCCCATACATAAAGGAGGCAACTCCAATGAATATTCTAACTATCGACCTATAGCCCTACTATCCCCCTTGGCAAAAATAATGGAAAAATGCATTCATCATCAGCTTCTAGACCACTTACTTCAACACAACTTACTAGCACAAAGCCAACATGGCTTTAGGCCATACCATAGTACCACTCCAGCCCTCTTATCCTTCACTGGCACCATTAACAGAAATCGCAATAACAATGCTCTCTCTTCAGCTCTATTTATTGATCTTTCAAAAGCTTTCAATATGGTAAACCACACATTGCTTATAAATATTCTCAAATCACTTTCTCTTGACACTCTAGCTGTACAATGGTTCAGCTCTTACCTGAGCGACAGGCAGCAAGCTGTTCTGTGGGAAAATAATCTATCATCCCACCTGCCAGCTACACTAGGTGTCCCCCAGGGCTCCATTCTAGGTCCTCTATTATTCTCTATTTTTATTAATGATCTCTGCAAAGCTACTCCTCATGCAACCTGTATACAATATGCAGAATATTCAACAATAATCTGCACAGCTAAATCTTCATCTGAACTACAATCCCTAACTCAGAAAGTGTTTAACATAGTGGAGCCATGGTTCTTAAAACGCTGCCTCCTCCTGAATCTTAAAAAAAAAGCTCCTGCTCTTTACCCCTACCCGTAAGTCTACACCTATAGATTTCTCTGTTACGTCTAATAATGGTATCCTCATATCCCCTGATGCTACCACCAAGCTCCTAGGAATTACTATAGACAACAACCTTAACTTCGACTCCCATATTAAAAACACTATAAAAACAGTTAACAGAAAAATGGGATCCCTATATAGAGTCAAATCCTTCCTCACTCCTATAGCAAGAACTACTATTGCCCACTCACATCTAATCTCAACACTTCTTTATGCCTCACCAATCTATAATAATCTGTCAAAAATAATCTTCTCAAACTAGCTACCTCCTATAACAACATTGCCAGATTTGCCACTGGTAATCCCTTAAGAACCCATCATTGTGAGAATCTAAAACAACTAGGATTGCTTGAACTACAAAATCAGCTTAAACTTAGCCAACTTACCATTGCATATAAGATCCTCAACCACCCTAACAATACTCCAGTACTCTCAAACCTCATACCCCCCTATAGAAATCTTACTAACGATCATCAAATAAACTGTTAGTTAGCATAAGTAAGTTGAACAACATGGCCAATTCTCTGTTCTCAAACACTACTGGGAAATACTGGAACATTCTACCTACTGAACTGACTTCTCTTCCTTCCCTACCCCTCTTCAAACAAAAACTGAAAATACTCCTCAGAATAAACTGGTTATGCCCTTGCAGTAACCCTGACTAACCTACTACCTCTGCTGTTCCCTCTACTCTCCCTAATTGAGTTTATGTTCTTTATTGCATATGTAAGCAGAACTGTTAACCAGGAAACTGTTATGATAGACTTTATGTGAATATCGTATTCTATATTTTGTGAATAGTTTTAACCAATGTGTTGTAAAATGTATTTTAGTATTCTTCAATGTTAAATTTATTGTAACCTTTAACATTTTTTCTCTGTATTTGTCTTGGAGCTTTTCTCCCCGGGCCTCTACTGAAAATGGACATATGTCCAGTTAGACTAGCCCGGTCAACAAATGTAAAATAAATATATAAATAAATAATCCTACAACCTCTTAATAGTGTCCTCAGCCAAGGTTAATGTTTCTCAACTCATGCTCAGAACAGCCTAAGGCAATTTTCTTCATTTGCCTTCTAAGTCACCATACAGTTTGCCAGAACCTCTTTGCATTTGCCACAGCTGCTATGTTCCTGGCATGTATCTTTTAGTCAAATCCTGAATCCAGCCATCACCAGCCCTAACACTTCACAGAGGGCTTCTTTCTCTAATCAAATGGCTTTCCTCATTGCTGGTGTCTGACGTCCATTCCTAGGGTTATTAGTGTGATAACCACTGGCTCCCTTATGGGCACAGCTCCTCACTGTCACTTCAACTACAGCAGAATTGAACAGGATCTATTCAGACTCCATGTCCTTGACCTCCCCAGATATGTGGGAGAAGTTCTTCTTGTTGAGGGGTTTGAACTTGTTTCATACAGAAGGATTATTTAAGCATTCTCAGGAAACCCTCGCTATATTTTTTGGTTTCCAGAGTCTGCCCTGTCATTGTACTGGTCATCTGACCCTGCTTACCGTCATGTAATAATTGGTTGACACTTCAGCACCTCTTCTTTCTTTTTACCTTCCTGTACATGACCATAAACTGCCACCAGCTCCTCTGCTCATTCACTGAGTTTACTGGGCTATCTTAGCTTCCCTGTTTGGGAGTATGCCCTAACTCAAGCCCCCTCATAACAGCCTTGCCAGTTTTGTGATCACAGCCCTCAGGAGGTGCATGTGTGAAAACCCTCCAGCTCCCATACTGTTAACTGAATATGGGTCATCTGCTCCCCTACTGTTAACTGAATGTGGGTCATTTGGGGTGCAGTAAGGGCTTTATCTATCTGCATTACAGGGTTGCCAGCTCAGCACCTCTCTTGACCCATGTTTCCAGAACATATAGTCTCAGGTCTGATGACACAATTTTGAAATCACTCATCAGCTTTGTTTCTAAGTACTGTGGTACCAAGTACACATATGGGCATCCTTGTATTTGAGCATGGTGTTTATTATGAACCATTCATGACTTGTACTGAAGTCTAAAAACAACTCATCACTAGGGTTCAGACCATACAAGCCTTTTCTTCCAGGTATGCCCTTCCAGATATTGCCTTTATTCATAATAGAAGGCATCTAGTGAAACTACAGGCTCAGTGGATGATGCCCTGTCAAGGACTGTAGCCATGGTCTCTACAAAGGACAAATTCTATGAACTGTGAGGTGCATATGCGTAGGCAAGCAATGTTTTCTTCTCCACAATGTACTATAATGTACTGAAATGTGTTCACATAAGATTTATTAATAAGAAACATATACAAAACACTTACATCCTTGTTTGTTTAATAGTGTGGAAGACAAAATAGTTATCCATGACTCACTGACATTTGGTCTCAGTGTTAAAATTATTTTAGAGCAAGTCTGCAGGCTCTTTTTTGCAGTATTAAAAAATTTCTCATTAGCAATCCTAACATCTGACTGTCATTATATTAATACCTGGTGTGACCAGTTTTTGAACATAATTGTTCTGTTTTCGATTATAATGTCAGATAACTTAGTCAAAAAAGAGAGAATGAGAAAAGGGGTGTGTGTAAGTTCTTTTTTCTCAATAGAAATGTTCATGATGCAAAATATGTTCTGCATGAAGAAATTCTAAACTTTTATCATTATACTCCATAAGGTACAAATTAGTATGTGGCTATGTGATAGCAGGCTTTACAGTTTCTGATAATCCATCTGGGATAAGAGCCTTTGTGTAATGTAAGACATGCAAAAGCTAGAGCACATGAAGATATGGGCTTGTTTAATCTTTGGGAACCCATGAATCTCTGTACACAACATATTCTGATGTATTCCACTGGTTCTGGCTGGCACTTTTAGAATGCTGCTGAGTGGCGAAATACACTTAGCATGACAGAGGTCACTATAGGGGAAGTTAACCTTTCCCCAAGTTTCAGTGATCTCAAAGCTTATTATATTAGCACAGAGGTGTAAGAGGAAATGTTCCCTGCATGGAAGTGTAAGGGTCTTTCCTCCCAACAGAAGAACACACACACACACACACACACACACACACACACACACACACACACACACACACACACACACACACACACACACACACACACACACACACACACACACACACACACACACACACACACACACACACACACACACACACACACACACACACACACACACTTACTCACAGCACCAACACCTATAGGCAATTTGGAGGAATCCCAAATCAGATATGACATATCTTTCAAATTTGGGAGAATCCAGAGTGATCAACAAAGCCCTAAAGTGACACACAGAGGATGTGCTGTATATACATAGGGTTACCATCTGTCCCACTTTGCGAGGAACAGTCCCTCTTTGGGCAGTTGTGTCCTGCAAAAAAACTGAAAAAATGGCAAATGTCCTGAGATTTTAGGACAAAATTATTTCCTATATTTTATGTAATAGTTGCATAAAACAGTTATTCTGTATCTGAAACACTTAAATGCTATAAGAAACTGAATAAGGAACTAAAATGCTACAAGAATAAGCTTTTATTTAGGCAACAAAATGAAGTTCTGTCCTTTGTACTGGCCATGGGTATGTTTTGCCCTGCAAAATATGACGTTTGTACCAAAAATGTCCCACTTTGGGCATTTGAAAAGGTGGCAACCCTATCTATACAGAGAAGGTATATCAGCTGAGAAACAGACTTGAGAACTTCATGTCATGCAGCAGCATCACTAACCACTGTGCCACTCCATGTATGTTAAAAATGACACAGATTTGAAGCATGTACACAACATACTAAGACACAAGGTAAGACACAGGAAGGAGAAATTACCAACAGCTGCAAAAATGTTGCCTTAAGAATGTGTGGAAACAATAGCGATGCCATTTTGGTTACAGTCTATGAAAAATACACAAGAGAGAACTTCAGAGTCAAGGAAGCACAGTGGTATTTCATATTTAACTTAGATTTAATCATAATGGCAAGCAAGCAGTGTAAATGTTCAAGTAGAAACTTATTTTGGAAAATAATATCTGTACTACTTGAGACATGAAAATCCAGTTTGGAAGGTTTAAATGAATGCAGTACGAGTTCTGACAGATAATCATATAGCATTAAATATGTGGAAAATATACCTATAAAAGTTCCTGAAATCTGCTAATAAATGTAATAAGTTTAAACACTAGTGAAATGCTTGAAAATCAGCAGTGAATGTTTTCCATCTCCACAATGTATATCTGAAACACTGTATATATATATATATATATATATATATATATATATATATATACAGACACACACACACACACACATATGTGTGTGTGTGTGTGTGTATATCTATATATATATATATATATATATATATATATATATATATATATATATATATATATATATATATATATATATATATAAAACCCTAAATCTAAAGCAGGGATACGTTGTAACCATGAGTTTTAGAGTTGTACTCTAACTTTTTAACTTCCAGAATATTAACCTCTCCCCCACATATAGTCTCCAACTACTGAAAGTGCAGCCTTAAACAAGACAAATAAAAAAACAATATCTGTTAAACGAATTATATAACCAAAGCCAAAGATAAATGTGCGTTTTTTTTTATTTAAATAGTAGCACATCTTATTGCAAAAAAACCCCAGTCCATTTTAAAAATGCACACCACACTGTATGTGGTACATGTAGGATTGCACCCTCGGTCTCAAGAATATTCCAGTCAACTAATTCTCATAAAGTTGTGAGGCTTGTAGCACATGAATATTTTCCCTTTACCTGTGCCAGCTAAATATCACATCCTTTACTTTTCCTGCAAACATAATTTACAATTGCACAGTAAAGGCTTACTTTCTTCCGCCACTATGTGCAGAAATAGACAAGCCACCCCATCTCCCCAGACCTCCTAATGGCAGACTTATTATTTGCCCCATACATTACTGAATTTGATTACTGTTTTTGACTCTACTACTATTCAGGATTTCACCCCTTCTGTGGAATATTATTTCCTTGCATCTTCCTGAGTCATCAATCTTGTAGCCTAAACTGGTTCTCAGATCTATAACATATAGCCCCCCCCATATTTACACCTCTCAGCTGCCCCATATTTCTAGAGTTTTACCTATTTTGGCACTGATTTTTGCTTTGTTCCTCATAAAGTTTCTTATTTTGTATCAGAACAGTGCCAGTTATAGCAAGCATTACAGATAGATTCTGATTATTTATTTATTTACTGACATTTATTTACCAGGAAAATCTGACTGAGCTAGGGTCCTGTTTTTAGTGAAGGCCTAGAACAGTGACAATAACAGAAAATATTACAGTTAAAGCATTATGAAAATACATTTACTGTGAATCCCATATTCAGTCACCATTTTTATTTATTTATTTATTTTACATTTGTTGACAGGGATTGTCAGACTGAGCTGAAGAGTCCCTTTTCAGCAGAGGCCCAGGGAGAAAAGCTACAACATATTATACAATTTTCATTATAAATTAGCATTAAACAGCAATGTTACAGGATTATTACAAGGCATTAAGTAGCAATACAGTGTTATACAGTGTCAATAATCAGGAGTATAGCATAACTATTTCAAGATGTATAAAAATAAATATGTCATTAAGATGAGTATAGTTTTTGGGGTAAGTGTTACAAAAAAACAGTTTTTTATCATAATGTAGTTGCATGAACACAAGACAATTACAATAGAATGTTTCTCTGAGGCAATTTGCTTAATAGATTTTAGAAGACAGTAGAAAGAGTAGTCAAGGAAGATTAGAGAGAGCTAGTGAGAAGAGTGAGCTAAGGGCAGCAAGTAGATTAAGGTATGAGAAGTAGGGGATGTGAAGGAGGAAGAGTGCAGTGGCAGGACCAGTGACTTTTAAAGTGCTCTTTGGTGGCTGTCTGAAATTGTAGTCATAGCAGTATTTTTTAAAGACTTGGTCCCTAATTATTATTATTTTTGTCCCTGATTCTTGAGGTAACATGTTGAGAGCTATGTGGACAACTTCCCTTCTAAATAAGCTTTAACACTTGCATATTTATTAGCAAAAGAAGGTCTCATGAAGTCTGTTAGCAGACCATATTACAATTGCCACTAAATGCAGTTTAGAGTTGTTGTTTATGCACACAATCAATGTTTTCATGAATAGTTCACCAAATAGGAATGTCATGTGAAATGTTTGAGCATAATGAGATGTCTAAATGAAGAAGTATGACATTCGAAGGGCTTGTTTAAAATGGGTGAAAAAATCTTGGTTAAACAACTGCATTGTCTAGTGCTTATGATCACTGATAGAGGAATAACTCACTTCCAGTAATACTTAGCTAAGAGGACTTCATTCTAGTGGAATAATCACAATGGATGTACAGTGGTTATGATACACAGACTCTCCTTATGATGGATCTTAGTATTCCTCATGTCTTTCCTATGGTTTCTTACACTGCTTGCTTGTCTTAACGCCATATGATGTAAAATGAAGCAAAAAGGTAGTCCAATGTGATGACCATACTACAGCCATCCACAGTCCCAAAATTAGCCATTCCGCAGTAGAGATGCATCGTAAGGAAGTGTCTGTATTCAACATGCATGATTCTTAGCCAAGACAAATCAAAATCTGTGTTATAAAATGCACGATCAGTAATCAGTACTAAACTACTAAACCTCACATTGTCTGTCTTAAAATTTGAAAACCACATTACTGTTGCCATGACAGCACAGTGGTGTAAAGGTTTCCTGCCTAATAGCATTTTGTTCACAAGTTCAGTTCCCAGCTGGGGTGTCTCCTCTTTGGAGTTTACATGTCTTCTTTATGTGCATGTGGGCTTCTGCTGGGGTCTCCAGTATCTTTCTACATCCTAAAGGGTTGCTTATAGGTGAATTACCAGTCTTCTAAAATGTTCATTTGTGTGTGTGTGTGTGTGTGTGTGTGTGTGTGTGTGTGTGTGTGTGTGTGTGTGTGTGATTGTGCATCCTTCAATAGACTTGTATCTCATCCCACATTTGTTCCATCCCTTATGACCAGGGTAGGGTACATTCCCAAATAGAATAAAGGGAATATCAGAAAAATGAATGAAAGCAAGAAGGAATGAAGGAATGAATGAACAGATGACTAACATTAAAAGAGAATGCACTTATAAGAAACTTCTATAGAAATGTCGCTTTTAAACTCAGAATAAAAATCTAGTTTCCCTTCATAGTTTATATCAGCTTGCAATAAAGTCAGTTTGCACATATAGAAGTGGCTTATAATGAAGCACTTCCATATATCATTAAAGACTCAAGCAATCACCTTAGTGCAGAAATTTAGAAACGCGTCTGGAACTAAAAAGAAACTAGGACTGTACCACTAGCTTTTCACAAACTGCTGTACACTAAACAGGTTAGTTCATTAAAGCCCTCAAATGGTAATCCCTTAAAGAAGTGAGATCCACAAGTTCCTTCCTGCTAAACAGAAAACAGATGCTAACAGGTTTGACATCTATTTGTTTATTACTTGGGTGAAGCTTATATAAATATTAATAATACATATTTGTTTGTGTCTGTATTGTCTGGATCTTCAAGGTAAATGCCACTTAAGATGTATGTGCTATTTTAGATTAATCTTTTATGTATCATTGCAAAAGGTTATGAGTACTTTACTTGTACTGCTCTTTCTTATGCACAGCTGTGGAAGAGTTACTTGTTTATAGACTTAGTTCACATTTTTCATTAATGTTATTATATTTTTGGTTCCTGTTATATTATATGGCCCTTGAGTGTTTTCTGAGTGCCCTTGCTCTTTCTAGTTTTTGGAATGATTTATAGGCTGTGTTAATGTTGTTGAATTTTATTAGCGGGTCTTAATTTGTAGTTCTGGTTTTACCATGTTTTATTCAGTTTGCTGTTTATCTGGCATGTATTAGTTTGAACTATACTGTTTTACTGATATTTAGTTGGTTTATTTATTTATTTTTTTATCAACTGCCTTCATGATAGAGAATTATAAGGAAGCTTTTCAAAAGTGTCACTCTTTCTATTCTCTTTTTGCATGGATTTGTGTTTTAGATGTGTAAACATCTGTGCATTTTACACAAGTAGAGGGACAGATATCATGATGAGTGGGCTTCTGTGGCCATTACTAGGTGCTGTATCATATGGTCAGTGGGGCATCATATAGTTAACCTAAAGCAAAACAGTGTGTTGAGGCTCATTTCTCTGCCCTCTGGCCTGTACCCAGGGTTCCCTTTTGCCATTTTAAACAGTTAATTGGGACCGATCCTTAGCTGGTCCTGTACAGGGGTTTGTAATGTGAGGTCCATTTGTAACAAGTCTGAGATTTTCTCCGACTTGCTGCATGATGCTGACCTTGTGTTTATAAAAGAGGCATGGCTGGATGAGAACAACAGCCCCCATTTAATGGCATGGGTGTCTCCAAGAAATGTCTCTTATTCAGTACCCTAGACAGGATAAGACTAGAGGTGAAATGGCTCTAGGTTTTAAAACTGAGCTTTGAGTGGCCCAGGTTGCTGACAGGAATACTGGCTTATCTTATGCTGCAGGAATAAATTTAGGTTTGTCCTTATCTACTATCTCCCCATCTGTGTTAGTACATTCCTACTGGAATTTACAAACTTCCTTGGTGACTATGTGTTGCATTGCTACAATCTTGGAGTATTGGGGGATTTCAGCATTTGAAATGATGAGGAGTCCATGATCCTGTTTAAATATTTATTTTGTATTATGAAATAATTTAGGTTTGTTCATATAATTACCTCTGCATCACCTCATCTTGGGTACCTTCTGAACTAAATATTCCTATCTGATGTGATGGCCCTTAACTTGGGGGTGGAGCTACCTTCTTGGCCCAACTAGTTTCTTGTCCACTTTGCTCTGGAGCTAACCCTTAGTCATCCTCATATTCTTGAGCTGGTGGAATGTCAAAGTTTAAATGTCTCATCTCCATTTTATTTGACTTCCCATCTATTCCTTCTCAAAAATAGTACCAACTGCATTTGTCAGGGTCTGTAATCAGTCAATAACTCCTGCTGTGGATATGATCACTCTATGTTACATGTGTAGTGTCCTGTAAGGGTGTATGAGCTGTAGTGTGAAATGGAAATCTTTTCCCTGATACAGGAGGCTTGAAGGTGAATTTTATTGGAGGCATGATGTTCTTTGAGTGACAGACTTCAGCTAGATGAGCATTATCCTTCTTACCAGTCATGGATCTCCCATAAAAATACAGATTTTCCTTCCAATGTGATAGCTGGAGTGGCAAACTGACCAGCTATGCTATTTTGGGTTGTGACAGGCTGCACAGCCCAACCTTCCTATTGTGTAGAACAATGTAAACTGGCTGCTCATTTTTTTCATTGACAAAGTTGTCAGTATTAGATTAGCACTGACTCCATTACATTTCATGGACTATATATTGGTTGAAGATGGACTATATATTGGTTGAAGATGGAATAAGATTTGGAATACACTGAAAGATATAGCAGGGTTTCATCCTATACATCTCAGCCTTAGACCATAATCACATCTGTAGAGTCAAGGAATACATTTCCCCACCAAATATGGCACACTTCTTTCTCCACACACACGCAGTCCTCTTCCCACAATAATTCCCCAATTCACTTCAAAGCAGTAAGCTGCACAACAATAAAAAATCTATTAAAGAAGGATCGAGTAGATGTAATCCTGACTCCTACAGCCTTCATCTAAACCTCCACCAAATGGTAGCCTTAGTAATAGCTGAACCTATCAACCCCATGTTTAGCCTCTCTATCAACAGGATCAGTTCCCCCTTAATTCAAGCATGCTTACATTATACTCCTACACACCCCCTCCCATTCCTCCTCAGAGGACTACAAATCCCTTGCAGATTTCTTTTGCAGAGCCAAAATGCTTATAAAGTTGATCAATGAGCAACATCTCTAACATGTAAATAAACGTGGTCTCCTAACACAATCATAACATGGGTTTTCCAATGGGTACAACATTGTCACTATTATGCACTCTATAACTGACTACAGGTAGTCCAACATGGACCAAATATAGCTTACTGGTTCCCTCTTTGTTGACATGAAGAGAGATTTGAGAGAATCAGTCACCTCTCATTAGACCATAAACTGCAGAATTTAGGTTTTTGACATGGCCTTTTAATGTGATTTACAATCTAATACAAATGTCAGTCTTGTAGGTTCATAGGTGCATAGGCAAGTCCAAGGCTAGCTGTCCTTGCAGATCATTTTAAGTCTAGTCACTTTCCCTTTTAGTGCTTGAATTAACCTATTCCATTTGGTGTTAGATTGGCCTTACCCATCCCATAGTCAATAATTATATATAAACTCTAGTAATAATAATTGGTATAATACCATATATAATTTGTGGGGACACATGCATGGGATAAAGCATTTAAGAGCTATCTCTGTCCATTTAGTGGTACTACAAACAACCTATAAGCTGACAGAGACTCCTTTAAAACTGGTGTCCATCAAGGATCAGTCCTTGGCACTACAGTGTTTTCCATTTTCATTAATGATCTAGTAACCTACATATGCTATGCACACCTGTCCATATGCATTGCTAATCTAATCCTTTTGAAACTTGGCAAGACAGTCAAGCCTATTTATAGCAACACTTTCTGTAACTGTGGACCTAGTCTAGAATAACATACTTTCAGTAGATACTAGTAATATAGCTAGGGTGCTTTTTAGCACTTCATAGACTCTAAATAAAGCATGACCCTTTCATTTGCAAAGCTCCTGTAGTTCTCCAGTGTGTCAACTAACAGCCATAGATACCTTGGTCTGTGACTTGGCACTATCTTGTCCTGCCATATAAATGTCACCATAGGCAAAGTCATGAAGCAGCTATGCAGGATTTCAGCCTTCTTACCTTTCCCTGGAGAACATTTCAAATGGATATTTTGTAACTTGAATATACTATATCAGTCACCACTCTAAAATCAAGCCAGAATATACCTAGACTTTAGGTGACAGTAAACAACATTTACAGATTCGGATCCATCTCAAGAATGCACGAGCCAGCCTCACTGTTGTTCCTCAAAAAAAAAAAAGGATAATCCGCTGCCTTTGCTGTGTGTGCTGTGCATGTCACACGCTGTTTATAAAGCTGAATCTTTGTACTAACGCCCCACCTTGCAAGTAAACCTTAAACATTCTATTAGAACCTGTCATTTTCAACTTAGATCCATTAACAATGAAGTCCTAACACTGGGTAGGTCCAATTTTGTAGAAGTGTTTTAGCAAACTTTCCCCAGCTGACCAGAAGTTACTTCTGACAGGCATTAGAAATCAGAATCAATTCTACTAGAATACCTTGCCAGCACCTTTGAATACCAGAACATTAATGGTAATGGATAAAGACCAATCCATCACTAAACATTTAGAACCTTATCTAATTTCACATTTGTTATTCACAACTAATCATTCTGGAACTTTTAAACATATCTATCCCACATATTTCCCTTCAGTATCTTGTTACTTATAGCCATCATATAGGATATTTGTCCTAAGATGATGTTTGCATTTCATACTTGTAATGTGGTTGTTGTATTGTTACATACTGTAATGTCATGCTTTTAATGTTCATCTTGTGTCCGCTGGACTGCTCACGTTTTTATTAACTGCCTTTGTTATATTGTAGTATAACTGTACCCTTTGGCACAGGTCATAGCTGAAAAGGATTCTTCTATCAGCCTACCTATCAGACCAACAAACAAATAAATGTTCTTTGACTTAGTTTCATATTCCAAATGACAGTGTGTTTATGTTTATAGTTTTCACTACGTGTCATGTAACATGTTCCCTGGATATGTGTTCAACCAAGTTGGTTGTTGCTTCCCTAGCTCTTTTGGGTCCAGACATTTTCCATATTTTTAGAGCCCTTCATATGCTTCAGGATACTTCTATCATCTAAAATATGTCTTGACTGTCCTGATCTTCACGGAGCTTCTCTGGATTTTTATTGTTGTGTTAATATTTTCACCATTTCCTAATTTACTGTTCTTGAGCAGAATTATCAAGAAGGCTGTGTATGTAGAGCTTGAACCTTATGTGGATGCTGATAAGGTCGTAGACCCCCTATCTGTCCGGGTTTTGCACTCTTTGCAATGCTGACACTGCTATCATTACTGTTGTAAATCGCCTGCTTATGGCTATAGAGCAGTGCTAATAGTCTGTTCTGGTACTGCTTGATCTCTTGGTATCATTTGACACTGCTGCTCATGGCATCCAAAAATCATCTTTGAACCAGTTGTTGTCTCTTTTCTGCTGGTCTAGACTAATTTGCCTCCTTCTTGTCATGATTACCTAAAAGGTCATGGCAGATGTTGATTCTTGCATGTACCCTTTGCAGTGTGGAGTGCTACATGGCTCAGTCTTCAGGCTGTTATTGTTCAAAGTGTTTATGCTGTGCCTTGGAGTTCTCATTAGGGAGTGAAGATTGTCATATCTGAATTATCCTGATGACACCCACTACCTCAGGATCATAGAACAAGTGTATATACCCACGCAGAAGATCAAGAAGCCCTTCATCATTCACTTTGCTGTAATCCATTGAAGCTAAACACATCGAAAACTGAAATACTGGGTGTGCAGGCTAGTTTGAGGGCATCCCATGTAAGTTTATTTATTTATTTATTTTACATTTGTTAACCGGGAGAGTCCGACTGGATACATGTCCATTTTCAGTGGAGGCCCGGGGAGAAAAGCTCCAGGTACATAACAGACATATGAACATTGCTAATGCAAAAAAAGGAAGATAGTTGAGTTCTAAATACAATATAAAGATACATTACATCTTGGGAAAAAAATAACAGCAGCATATAAAAAAAAAAAAAAAACATAGGTCAGTTACAAAGGTGAGGCGCCTTGTTAAAAAGCAGTTAAGGATAGTGAGGTAAGAGAAGGGTAAATGATAGTGGTTAATCAGGTTTGGAACAGGGACATTGCCAGAGAGTATTGAGATGGGGTTTAAGCTTTTTTTTGAATTGTAGGAGTGAAGGTTCTGAGGTGAGCATGGTCGGTAGGGAGTTCCACATTTTACCTACAAAGTTTGAGAATAGAGAATCCCCAGCAGAATTATTGGCTTTGGTAGTTTGAGCTAAGATCTTATTTGAGGAGCGTAAAGATTGCAGGTTAATATAGGGGTGAATGATGTTTTTCAGAGCTGGTGTTTTCTCTGGGTGATACAGTATCTGGTGAGCCGTTTTGAGTTGGTTGAAATGGAGTTGGCTGGAAAACTCTAACCACCCTAGTTGCTTCAAGTTAGTGCAGTGGTGCGTTCTAAAGGTGGAATTTGTGGCAAATCTAGCTATGTGATTGTAACAAGAAGCAAGTTTGTTAAGGGTTGTCTTGTTTAGGTTTGTAAAAAGGGGGGAGGCATAGAAAAGAGTTGATAGTAGGTGTGTGCTGGCAATTGTAATTTTAGCGTGAGGAGTGAGAAAGTATTTTACTTTATAGAGAGAGCCAAGCTTTTTATTGACGGTTTTGATGGTTAGATTGAAATGGGTGTCAAATTTAAGGGAGTTATCAATGGTAACACCTAATAGCTTTGTGTGAGCTTCTGGTGATATAATGATTCCATTGGAGGATGTAATAGAGAAGGTGGGGGGAAGAGTCTTGTTAGTGGGTGAGAAAGTAAGTAGTTTTGTTTTGTTGGGGTTGAGAACTAATTGACGACTTGAGAACCATTTTTCTATTAGGTTGAAGGTGTCTTGGGTTGAAGCAGTGAGGTCTGCCAGGTTGGAGGCAGTGCAGATGATGGTCGAATCATCTGCATATTGAATGCATGTGGCATGGGGGGTGATTGTGGGCAGGTCATTAACAAAGATGGTGAAGAGAAGAGAAGTAAACATACTTAATAATCAGCTGACATTTCTGGAACAGATGTTGGCCATGGTTAAATCATCTTATTTTCATCTGAGTAGTATCTCCAGAATCAAGCACCTGCTACATCCTGAGGCTTTCTTATTTTTTGCATGTCCTGATATCTTCATGCTTCAGTTACTGTAATGTCCTCTACCCTGGGCTTTCTGACACTGAAATAGGTTGTTCATGGTTGGTAAAACTTACTCAGCTGCTTACTGGTGTACACTATTACCAGTATATCACCCCAAGCTCCAGAGACCGCAGTGATTCCAATTTCTGATTTGGGTTACAGTTAAAATTCTGGCAGTGGTGTTTATAGCTCTAATGTTTGGGTCCCTCTTACCTGAGAGAGCTAACTGTGCCCTACTGTTCACTACTTGCTTTACATTCTGCCAGCAAGGGGTTAATAGCACTTCCTCGGGTTTCACATGAAAGGTCAGGTGTCTACTCATCTGCATTTCAGACTACACCTCTGGAATAATTTGCTATGGTGGTTTTAGGAAGTATTCCATCATGACCTACTTTAAAAGGTCCCTTGAGACTTTTGTTTTTTATCTAGTTTTTATAGATGACCTACAAACTTTGTTGCTCTTCTATTAATAGTCTATATATATATATATATATATATATATATATATATATATATATGTTATTATACATTTTAACATAATGCAGTTGTAAATAGTGCTTAGTGTTTTAAGCACTTTAATAAAGTTGAAGTTGAACTTATTTATCAGGTAAACTCACTGGGACCTGCAATTTAGGGGTGAACTTTGTGCAAATGTCTGATTAAGAGAGTTGCTCAGAGTTGCACAGTATACAGATTTCAATTGAGGGAATCAAACCTAGGGTCACAAGTTAAAGAAATGTTCATAGGCTTAATCCTCTACACTAAATTGTGAGACACGGCTAGCATTAACCAAGCCGTTAATTTAACCATTAGTTAATGTTACCATTATTTTTTTGTCAAACTGTTAATTTAACAGGTTTGCACTTACATAATTTATTCACAATTATGTACACACACTAATCCGGCATAATTACATCTGGAACCAAAGTAGCATAAATTCCTTCACCCCTTGTATTTATATTAATGTTGTATGTACAGCTGTGCCCGCTATGGCTCCCTCATTTGGAAGCCCTTTTTAAAATTATTGATTTCTGAAAATGGTGCAGAACGAAGTTTTGTTTTTACACAAAACAGTGTTTGCATGTATATGGATTCATAGGAACACTGTTTTGTGCAAGTACAAAACTTCATTTCACACTTTTAGACATGATCTTTAAGCAAACGATTACTTAATGTGTGTTTTAAACATCAAACATTAGCATAAAGAATTGTTAATATCTAAAAATTTAAACACAGCTGGGTTATAAAGACAGAAGTATAATGCAACAAGGAACATAGTGCAACCTCAGTGCAGTAAGTAATGTGGTGGTGTTAGTGTGACATGGCCTGACATGCATTAGGTATGCATGAGTACCACCATAGTGTGGTTATGCCAGGGACAGCACTACATAACTAATCTTTACAGCCACGAAAAAAATAAAATAAAAAAACGAATTAGCTGATTATACTAGGAGTGATCACATTACCTGGGGATAGTAGCATGCAGACAGGATGCCCAACACTATTCTTGTTTACACATGCATTGAAATGCTCCATAGATCCTACACAGGCACATCTGGTAGCCCATGTAAGGACAACACAGCAGAGTACTGATGATTTTATTATACAAGTTACGTGGGTAAAGAAGAGTATACTTTTTGCAAGACATTTACCTATTTTTTGTTTTTTAGAAGAATGGTAGAGAGGGAAAATAGCATGAGGAAGGTAGATAAGAAAAAGGTAGAGGGAAGAGAGCAGGGACAGATGAGACTACATATAATGCAAGCAGATGTTGGCTGGTTGGATTCTGACACATAATGGAGGTGAAAGCAATGAGGAGACATATATTGACAGTACAGACAACTGGTGATGGGGAGGATTGTATTACAAACAGGGAATGGAAAGTGACACATACGAGTGGGGAACACAATGATGGGGATAGGGAAGGGCAAGGAAGGCACCCCAAACTAGCTAAGTGGTGATCCTACTGAGAAGTTAGTCACCTCCATGGCTGACATCATGGGTGGGCTCCACCTGTGGAGGCCTGATGGTCGGAGCTGGATGGTTGCATGACTATGCAAGAAAGAATGGAGACACTCCAGGATGCCAATACTGGCATCGAGCCACAGGTCCGAACCCACACATATGTTCCCAGGGCATTGGAATGAACTAGTACTGGTACATCAGTGATATTGTTTGAAATTATTAAATATAAATGCAGACAGACAACTATATGTCATCCTAGAACGGACCTGAAATAGAACAAAGAAATTAGAAAGTAGCATATCTGAGAGCCGTGAAATGGTTATGAAGTATAACATCTTTCAGAAAATGACATGTGCATAAAAATAAGAAATTAAATGTGTCATAAGCTAAAAGCTGGTCTTTCTGACTTTGCTCACATTTTTTTCTACAGATCACAAGATGCCCACTGAACACTTGCAGAAGTATGTTTAGTAAAAATAAAAAGAAGAAACACAGAAAGAACCAATGTAATGCTCTTCATTTATTTGCTATTACATCACTGACACTTTTGATAAGAATATGGTGTTTTCAGTTTGAGATTCATAGATGAACTGAAGCACATCCATACCATGGTTACTATAGCATGATTACCTTTATATCATACACAGCTTAGACAAATAAGCAAGCACTTGGAGAGGTGTATAAAGCACAGGTATGAATCCACCTCACTGTGAAATGGCTACACAAATTCCCTTGCTTTTAATATATTTTCTGTCATTTCACATATTTGGAGCATGACACAGTTCTGAGTACAACCAATAGCTGTGCTAATGAGGAACGATTTATTTTTTGTCTTTTGTGAAGTGCATCAGAATGCTAGAACCATAACGGTGTTTTTTGGTGCAATGCAAGTAGTTTAAGAAATAAAGACAAAACATTGGAAGTTTCTAAATCGTCAATATGTGTGTTAACAACAGGATCACATGTGTAACCAAATAATATAGACTAGTATTTGTCACTTCATATTAACAGTGCAGAAACCAAGTTAGCATAGTGCTTAGTAACCACCCAGCATGAATCTGCTTAATGCAACCCCCCCACATTACTAAAGTGGTGAACCTTTACACTGTGACTACCCCATTATTAGACTGATAAGTGGATTGAATAAGACCTCACACAGGACTGCAGTGGAATGCTAATAACATAATTTCGGCGAGAGGTTTATTTCTGGCTCACACCTTCAGAGTGGACTCAAATGTTCACAAATACCTTCTGGTATCTAGTATGGGGGGGGGGGTAATCACTCACACAGCATATGGATTATATTTATAGCTTAGTATCATTAATTTAACTGTGTGTGGATTTCTTCAACATACATAGCAAGTGAGTTTAGATCCTGTCTCTCTTCCTTTAAACTTCAAACTGGTTTACCTGTTTGTACTACTGTTTCTGTATTGTGTAGTACTTTAGCGTATAAAAAGGTCCAGTGGTCAAAATGTTTTAAACAGTGGTGATTATTATTCTGTTACAGTGTATACTGTACAATAATATCATTATTGATGTTTTTAATTGTGGGTGTGCTCACTGTTTTAAAAATATTCCGTAGTGTTTATTTCAAAAGTATGCTAAAACTATATTAAAAAGAATAAAACCAATTAGTCAGGTAAGGCTCATACTTGGTGGCTTGTATGTATGATTTAGATACACCTACTGATAAAAGTGTACTCAAGAAGAAAATTGCTTTCCTTTCACGTCAGTCTAAACTTTGCTGTTAATTGCCTCCAGTTTTTGACACACAGTTTACACTCCCTATGTTGTGCTTAACATATGACATTTTTACCAAACAGAATAACATATTCTTGCATGCAGTTTTAAACAGCGGTAATACAATTTGGGGAAAAAAAATCAAAGCTGTGACTAATGTTAATCTGAGAAAAAAACTCTTACTTCAGTTACTAAACCAGTCCACAGCTTTAAAATCTGTCATCAAACTTTTCCTGAGCAGGTATCAGAATGCAATAAGCTTGTGCAAACAGTACCACAGGTCTACTCCTGTCCAATATTTACATAAGAAGGGTGGATTGTAAAGCGTAAGTTACATGCCAAATGCAACTACCAAGCAATGTATAGTTATTACAAGCTATGAAGAAATAACTGATAAAATGTAACACATTTGACTTGATAAACGTTGATTAACCTTGAACTGTACTTATTTTATATCAGGAATCTGTACAATGTGTTGCAGTTTTAAACTAGATTTAGTAATCAAAGAAGAAGCAGGTGATCCAAGGGAACCAAATCCTCAGCAGTTTTACTCTTAAAAAATGCGTCTCACAGCTTTTGTCAGGTTAGAAGAGTGAGCATGCTTTTTCATAATCCACGGTGAAGTCTTTATAAAAAAGTTACAAAGCAAATCATCAGATGTTACATAATGGTAGTATGATCCCATATGGTGCTAAAATACATCATCATCTCATAAATGAGTCCAGTAATGTGGTAACTGTGGCACTTTGGCAGCAGTCATGTGCATAAAGAAGCAAGCCCATTCAATCTATGATAAGATTTTTTGCAATAAAACAGCAAAGTCTTTCAATCTGACTGGTCAGTTTTAACTTTCTGAAACCATATTCTAAAATGGCAAAATAAGAAACAAACCTGCCCTAGAAACAAGAAGCATTTCACATGTAAGCAGTACTTTATTAAGGGGTATCAGTCAGATGGAAGAATGCAAGGGGTATGTTGGTGAGTATTAGGCAAAGACTTCTTCTTCAGATGCAATCCCTGAGATGGTCTCTGGCTTCTTGCTTGTTGTCTATTTTACTTCAGATGTTGAGGGATCAGACTTGTGTCATTTGTTGGCTGACAACAAGGGGTAAAAGGAGATGTACACCCCCCAGTATCCATTTTGTTGGAGTGTATCCCATAGATTAGGACCACCCTTCTATGTCTGAGCATCAAGAGCATGATTGTGACCCACCAACTTGCGCAGAGTAAGCCACTGAGACCTTCCCTCAGGTGAAAGCTTGGAGAAAGAATTTGTTCTCAGGGCCTGTGCTGTTCTTGCCTCCCTCTGGGATAAGGAAGGTTGACCAATGAGAGTTCACATATCAAACGTCTTCCAGCTCCAGGTGGGCTTATAATAACACTCCTGCATTAGGTTTACCATATTATAACTGCCTGTTTGATCTTCAGTCTCTTGCATCAATCCAGGTCTTTATCCATATAATTATAAATAAGATTATATCCAGATTTTTTGTTATTTCTAAGTGTACTATTGTTTGCTGTATCTAAAGTTCTTGAAAATGTTATTAGAGAACCTGACCTCTTAGTCTACTACATTAGTCAGTGTAGTAATTTTAAAAAGTATACATCGATACGTTGCTGCATTTTTTATATTCTTATATGTCCCATTATACTTTAAACATAATTTCTTCGTAGGTTTATTGGTAAGTACTAGGCTAGCTGCCCTTACAGGCCATTTTAAGCCTAGTGTAAAGTATGAAGGAAGATGTGTTTTAGGAGGTATGAGTATGTGACAAAATGCAGGAACCTGAAATGTATTGTACATAGAGACGTGACAGTCTGCACATAGTGAAAAAGTACTGAGCCGAGAGACTGTTTGAAAGTAGTAAACATGTCTATATATGGAAATGCATCCAATTTTTTTTTTCTGCCTAGGGATGTGATCATATGATGTTACTTTAGAGCTATGGGGAATGTTTCTATTGGCTAATCATGCATCCAGCATTCTCATTTGTTTAATGTTATTTTTCTAATGAGTCAGCATTAATAGCCTATATAAGCTACAGTCTTCAATACCAGTGTAATTATACAGACGTGATAAATGGTATGCAACATAATTTCATAGGATGCTGAGTTCAACTCTTTCCAATCAAATATTGCAGGAAACTTCATTGAACAGGTCTAGCACCACTGCCACAGTAATAAGGACAATTTTTCACAGTATGAACTTAAATAGCACTATCTCTACAAATATCACAATACTGGTGCAAGACTGTTATTTTGTATGTGGATGTAAGGCTTGTAAATGGTTACCAGAACACTGGTTTGGCAGCTGCTTCCTTGGATATTTGGTTCCAGCCATTTGATATTTAACCATGCTACCTCAAGGAAAGATTAGAAATACTCGGGAGGTAAAAAAACCTACCAACCTGGTAGGACAGGTGGATGCCTCTTGGATCTATCATCATGACTTGGCACATGCCAGCACATATGGACCTAGGAGATGATGTTATTTCATGGGTTGGCATTATCCTCGCCCATGGTGCCATTAAATCAATCTGGGAACTGAGAAAACTATCTAAACTTCTTGAGGTCTTAATGAATGCTACCTTTTTCAGCTTTAGAACTGGTAACTGATGAACTGACTGCTATGAGGGCTGTAGTCCTCCAAAATCGTATGGCCTTTGACTTTGTACTTGCAGATAAAGGTGGTACTTGTGCTTCGATCCAGGAGGAGTGCTGTACATTTATTCCCAACAATCAACACAAAATTGGGAGCCATCTTGAACTAATACAAAAGGTTTCTGAACTCTCTGAAGCAGAAAAGGCCAATAGCTCAACTTAGGCTTGGCTAACCAATTTCTTATCTGGATGGGGTGGAGGTCTACTCAAACTGATTTTAACAACTGCAGTATTAATCATTTTTGTCTTTTTACTGTTGTTTATAATAAAAGCATGTGTCTTAAAGTTTATGTCTTCTAAAACAAGTGACAAAAATCCTAACTTTTATATGCCTGCAATAATTGATGATGTTCAAGAAAGAAGTAGCATTCATGAGGAAGTTGAAAAACTCAATAACATAGTCATGTTAGAATTTGGGAAAATGTATGAAGAACTAAATGGTGATGCTTACATAGCATCAAATGGGGGATTGTAAAGTATGAAGGAAAATGTAAGTGTTTTAGGAGGTATGAGTATGTGACAAAATGCATGAACCTGAAATGTATCGTACATAGAGATGTGACAGTCTGCACATAGTAAAAAAGTACTGAGCAGAGAGACTGTTTGAAAGTAGTAAACATTTCTATATATAGAAATGCATCCAATTTTCTTTTTCTGCCTAGGGATGTGATCATATGATGTTACTTTAGAGCTATGGGGAATGTTTCTATTGGCTAATCATGCTTTCAGCATTCTCATTTGTTCAGTGTTATTTTTCTAATGAGTCAGCATTAATAGCCTATATAAGCTACAGTCTTTGTTTGTTCTGGGAGTCACCCTGGTACTTTCCAGAGGCTCCTGCACATTTGTAATAAAAGTTGCTGAACGAGAGGAAGTCTTTGTCTTTTATTTTACACTAGCCAATTTCCCTTTTTATGCTTGAAGTAACCTATTCCATTTAGTTATAGATCGGCCTTACCCATCCCATGATTGACAATTATATTTCCCCAATGAGAATAACTGGGATCATACCACAGATAATTTGATGGGACCCATGCATAGGATAAAGCATTTAGAAGCTGCATCTGTCCATTAGAAGTACACAGAGCAGGCCTGTGGTAAATTTTTCTGTTTCCCATTAATAGATCTAAGTTGCACTTGAAAATGGACAGGGATGAACTTTGTTTTATGTAGATGAGGGAGTCCATTCTACAGTAGCAGTATCCTTTGTGAAATATACCTGTCCCTCCAAACTATTCTGTTGATATTCCAGAAGAGGTTTAGATCCCTAGAACAGGTATTTATGATGCCATTTGACTTGCTAATGTGCAATAAATCTGTTAGCAATGGGTTGGAGGATGCCTTGCATGCTAGATACAGGTCATCTCTTACCAGTCTGTAGAATACTATGTATAGTGAAAGGGCTTTGAGTCGGTCCATGTAGGACATGTTGTTCAGGCCTTGTATCCTTTTAGTAAGGTATTTCTGTGGGCATTCCAGTTGTTGCATGTGTCTAGACAGATACATGTCAAAGGGGACATTATATTCAATGATTAGTCTAATAATGAGGGCTGAATAAAGGAGGACAATGACTTCCCTAGATCTATACACAATCCTTTAGTTTATAAGCTGTTTAATATTGACGTACTTTCTCACACCAATAAACACGTTTGTCAAAGTCTTCCTTTGTCGTAACAACTAAGCATTTTCCAACAATTTGCCAACCTGGCTAAAAACATTTATTGATGTACAATTATTCTCACCTCTCTCTTCATTCTCCTTGTAGACTAGTACTATTTTTACTGATTTCTAATCTGCTAATACTGGACCTGTAGCTAGACTATTGTTGAATATTAGCACAGATATCCAGCAATTCATTTTTTAGCAATTTAAATGATTTTACTTATCATGTAATTCCCAGGATTGTTGTTTACCTTGAGCCATTGTATTAGCTTTCTTAGCTAAACTTTCTAAATGACAGGTGGTACATTTCAGTAACACATACTCTACCATTTGAGCAATAATTGTACCTAATCTTTTCATTAGGTTATCATAATGATTTATGAAAACTTTTATTATGTCTGACATATCAGAAATTAATAACCAAACTTTTATCTGTCTTCTCTCATCACCAGTTTTCTTCCTGTAGCTGCTTATAGACTGTTAGAAATCCCACACATTGTCAGTCATTTCTCTTATATCAGCCAGAATACTTTCTCTCTTCTTTCACTTTTCATTGTCTTCATGTTATTTGTACTGTTTTCTTTGATGATTGATAATATCAGTGATTTATATATAGTGTTCTACCCATTTATCACTGATCTTAAAACTTTTGATATTACTTCTTGTTAGTTTGATCATCCATAGTCTTACAGTCCTCTTTTCATTCCTACTCTCAGTCTTGATTTTTCAGGTTCAACTATGCATTATAAGATTAATTAATAAATGATAAATCTTTATTAATATTATGACATTTCCATTACCTTTTTACCTATCAACCATCTTTACTAAACATGCCATTTCACTTTGTTAAAAGTGGGTAATATGATCACACAGTGAGCACTACTTTCAATGGGGCAACAGCATCATTTAATGCCTATTAGTATCAAATATAATGTAGCGGTGGTGGTGCAGCGGTAGCATTGTCACCTCACAGCAAGAGGTTCTCCCGTTCGATTCTCGGCTGGAGCGCCTTCTGTGTGGAGTCTGCATGTCCTCTCCATGGTCGAGTAGCGTTTAAAAGACAGGCGTGAATGGGCATGCCTTCATTGAAGGTTGGGTGTCATGCTGGCACCTCGGCACCATAAAAATCTACTGCCAATCATTAGTGGACTGGAGTTCCGTTGTGGCGACCCCTAACCGGAAAAAGCCGAAAGAAGAACAAGTATCAAATATAATGTATTTTGTCCCTGGTAGGACATTAATTTGGCTGTTTAATTCATATTCATGATTAAAGTTTAGCCAAGAACACTGTTTGGTTACATAATTTCCATTCTAACTTGTATTTAGCATATTAAAGTGATCCATTAGTACTACAGAATCTTGAAATGTTACCCTTTTAGCAATATACCAGGACACTAATTTCTGTTATCTTAGCTTATATGACAATCTAAACACTATATTATACTATCACCCTCTTACTTTTTCACTTAGGATGTGCACAATAGTTTTGCAGTACACTATTAACACCCTTTTTTGATGATGTTTTTCCTTAAACTACAAAATTCATTATAATCCTCTGTATCAGGTCATCATTTATCTTTTTTTGAAAAGTGCAAGCACTTAAATTACTAATCCTATCTCTGGATTGTCTTTTATTATAAGAATCCCTTAGCTCCATTTTCTTTCTATAGTGTCTAATATTTGTATAAATGAAATTAATCCCAGATTTACTCATCCTGAACGTCTTCTCAGATTGTGCACTGTATCATTTTTTCTAAAATTTTCTTTACTTAATTTCATAATATTTCTAGGCAGCACCTGTAGTTCTGTGAGTTCTGGATGGTACCCATCACTTTTGTTTAAATTACTTTCTTGGAAAAGAGTTTTCCAGTTGAGCCACTCCATGGCATAGATGGATAAAGCTCTAAATATGCTGCAGGGAATGAGTTTGAATAGTGACATGGGTGTCCGTAGGATTTGGCAATGGAGTATGGCAGTGAGCAGCTGCTGTATGCTCACCCACCTGGAGGGAGGTGGGCAGCTTTGGCATGCCACATGAGTAATACCTGACAGGAGCACTAAGTGCCTACTCTGTGGAGTTTGTCTGTCAAGCCCACACCACCATGTGCAAGTCACACTGGTAGCTGAGGGAAATCCACAAAAGGCATCTAAAGTGGAGCTTGGAAGAGCTACCACAGGGAAGGGTGTGCTTCACCATGGGAGAGAATAGACTGCCCACTAGGACCAGCAAACTCTGTCCCTTTCACTATCACCTGACTCTTACTATGAGCATATAAATTCACGGGAAATTCCCATGCAGAAAGTAATGGACTGCAGGGCTCTGAACTGCCTGGGGATCCCTGGCTCCTGTGACCATGAAAGGAATGTAACAATTGGGTGCAGAAAGAGGAGTCATCAGGCTTGGTCTGTAGGATGTAAAACATAAATAAATAAATACATAAATAAAGAAGGTATATGGATATTCCAGTTCAGCACAGTTAGACTATTCTTTATAGAACAATATTTGCAAAACAATAGTTTTCATTTATGAGTTCACCTTCATTATTTTGGAATTCTGCAAAGAGACATACAAAATAGATGATATTACCAGAATTATTCAATTTTTTTATCAACCTCTTACTGTTGCTCTTAATTCCATTTTACTGATAATATTTTAGACTGAGAACTTTCAATTAAAATTTGCTTTTTTGATTATGATATGCTTAGATATGTCTTAGTGTCAGGAAACAAATTCGGGTGTTTCAAATGTCCACATTACGTTTAAGGTAAAGATATTTAGTGACTTAATATTTGTATTTACATCCTGTGATTACAGATAACTCAAAGGAGAGAATAACGTTAGGGCAGGATCTGAAATCGAAAGGGCACAGTCCTTGACACATACCTTTGTGTGATGTTTACTAGAAAAGAGAATGAGGAAGGGACAGAGCAAAATGCACTTTTCTTATAAATAAAACATGCTTAGAAAAGGAAAAATTAAGCTTCACAGCTTTTGCAGGACTAACAGTCGTAAAGGACAGTTTAAAGCTTAAGTAGGAATATTTATTCCTGTCCAGTTTAGGCATGTAAGGAACCCACAGGTACTGACAGTGGAGCTATCATTTTGGACATGCAAGGAAACTACAGGAACTGTGAATAGAGCTATCAGTGAAAACATCCAAGAAGCCTACAACCAAGTCTGGAACTATCAGTGGAGATCTCTAAGGATCCCACAGGAACTGAGAGATAAGATACCACTGGGGAGATTCAAGGATCCTACAGGAACTTAGAGATAAGATATCACTGTGGATATTCAAGGATCCTAGAGGACCTTAGAGATAAGATACCACTGGGGAGATTCAAGGATCCTACAGGAACTTAGAGATAAGATATCACTGTGGATATTCAAGGATCCTAGAGGACATTAGAGATAAGATACCACTGGGGAGATTCAAGGATCCTACAGGAACTTAGAGATAAGATATCACTGTGGATATTCAAGGATCCTACAGGAATTGAGAATGTGCCAACCCCTTAGAGATATGCAATGATCCTTCAAACACTAGTAGCAGAGCTAGAAGCACATTTGCCAGCTCCATTTAGTGAACTGCTAAACAATGGATAAGTACGACTTTATTAGAATAGGACAAACTTCAGACTTTATAAGAAATTATAGTGATGAGTCAACATGATATTGTATGTTAGTGAGTCTGAATTCAGTAGTAAGAAAAGCTGGGCACTTCCAAATATATTGCAATTAACTTGTGCTCAACAAATATACTATCAAAGGTAGTATGGATTTAAGGTAGCAAGGTCCTCTGAAAAACTATACATTTGTTTGACTGAATGACAAATATAGTAGAAAAGAAAAAGGAAGTTAATACTACCTGCCTTTATTCAGCTAACATATTCAATGTAGTCTCACATAAATGACTGGTAGGAAAGAAATGGGAAGATTAAGGCTGGGACATGTCAGAAACAGGTTATATGACAGTAACTGGGGATGGTGGCAAATTGCATAAAATCACAAGAATTGGGAGTCAGCTGTGATTGTGATATGTGTCTTAAAAAACATTTGCAGCATATTAATAATAAATTGTAATAAGAAGGTTATAGGAAAGTTTGCCAATTCAGAGATGATACTGAGTTCTGAAACAATGTGGATGCTTCAGACAACATAAAGCCAGTGAGAAGGCCTCCATTTACATAGAAATACAAAAAAGCCAGAATAAGAGTTCTTTTGAGCAACATGAATCCTAATCCCTGATATTGGTTCAAGGTAACAGGCTCATATTCAAAACAATAGGGATTGATACTCATTTCTATAATCACTAGTGTCTGACTGGATGACTTTTTACTGGAAGGAAGAATTGCTCTTTCTTTTGTGATGGTCGCTACTTCATAGTTGATATATTTTATATATACATATACATATACATGTGTGTAAGTGTCTGTGCATGTGTGTGCGTGTGTGCGTGTGTGCGTGTGTGTGTGTGTGTGTGTGTGTGTGTGTGTGTGTGTGTGTGTGTGTATGTGTGTGTATGTGTGTAGTGGAGTTATGGGTAGTACAGAGAGGCTTGCCCTTCCTGCAAAACTAAGCCTTTTTTCCACTCTCAAGTGTTGTTCATATTCGGAAGGTTTCACTCATTTGTAATCGCAGCTGTATGAGGCAATCACAAATGAGTTGCATACCTTTCAGAGAGCTATAACCAGGTAAGAAAGAGAAGCAAGATGAAACCATTTCCTATAATATTCCTGACTGTAATCCTACCTTGTACCATCATAATATGCAGAAGCTGATGTGAGATCTTCCTGTAGTATCCTTGCTCATCAAAATAACAAAATCTTCAGTCAATTAAATGTGAAAAATGTTGCTCAGTGTATGTTTACAAATGACACCCTCCTGTTTTTTTTTTTATATCCTATCATTTTCTGAATAGATAACACTGAAGAGGTACACACATTCATTTGATGGACTTTGGCTATGATTAGATGTCTGAAGCTCTTCCTAAAGCACTTAAGTGATATTGTACAATCTTGCAAAGCAGCAAAAGTTCATTGTTTAAGCTTCAAAAGAAGGTTATGAGATTATACCCTGTAATCAAGGTCCTGAAGCAAAAATTCCATGCTAGACAAGTCTAGAATGAAAGCTATATATTTTTGTATTTTTGTATATTACCCAAGGGTTTGCAACAGGGGCAGTGTGTGTGTGTGTGTGTGTGTGTGTGTGTGTGTGTGTGTGTGTGTGTGTGTGTGTGTGTGTGTCTGTTTCTGTTTGCCTGTGTGTGTGTGTGCTGAGATGGGACTTGACAAACGTCAACGGTTGTGCATCATTTTATCGAATGGTGCATTTTTGAAGCCAATAATTATGATTTGTTAGCGAATTTGTAAATGCTTTCATTTTCTGCATATTCCCTCTTATTTTGAAATACATTAATGTAGGGGCCATGCCTTCTGCTGGGGTACAAGAATGTCCCTTTACAATGATCATTTTCTGGTTGCTTGCTTTTCACTAATTACATTGTCTTGCTATTTATTGTTCATAGCTACAAGCTTTGCATTTGGGGTATTCATTCATTTGAAAAAGTGGTTAGCAATAAGGCAGCATACATTCAATAAAAGGAACTAAAAATTGATGTACTTGGGTAACAAAAACTGATTGAATGAGAAAACTGCTGGTAGAGAAACAACAGCCACAAAGTTAAAAGGAATTGGGTGATCATAGTGGGTATCATAAAAACAAACAAGGGAAAAACCAGTTCAAGGGCTAGATGGCTGGTGGGTTACACAGGATGAAAGGACAAGACACCGACAGTTCACAGGATGAAAGGACAAGACACCAACAGTTCAAAGAGAATGTTATTATGTTACATTACAGATAGTAAAACAGCACCAAAGTTAAGCTCTGAAGCTATCACCTAGCTGTTTGATCTAGGGGAATGCTTCTACTCTCCTTCCAGCAGGGGGGATAAGATGCCTTGTAGAAGTTTTTTTAAAGTTTTAAAAAGTTTATTCAAGCCAGTTAAGTGAGCTTATGGACAAGCATTCTTATTCTGATGAAAGAGCTCTAAGGTGATATCTTCTGGGCTTCATCTTGGTACTCTTTTTGCATCTGTCCTGGTATCCTCTAGTTCACAGGCTGGTTGTCTGTGTTTCAAATTACAGACGGCTTTTGAGGCCCTCATAAGGGACACTGCACGCGTTTGTTGAGTCTACATTACTACAAAACATCTGAAAAGATGCTTCACATAAAGGTACCATGCATGGTGCTGGATACTGCATCAGAAGCTATGTGAAAGAATAGTAGAGAAACCTAATGTGTGTATCACTGAAGAAAGAAGGGGGATATAACAAAAAATATTAATACTTGAAATGAATCAGCAGAATCAAAGGGGTAGTATCTTTCAGAAGGCAAGATATACAAAAACATGAATAGAGAAAAGGCTGATAACGTAAGGCCACTATGTTAAAGTATTCTATAATTTGGCATGGGAGAATTAGGCTATGGATTTACTAGAATTTATAGCTTATGCAGTGGTAGGGATACAGAAGTATTAGGTGAGCCTAGTGATTTTTACTAGATGTCAAAATCACAGCTTTTAATTTATGTTTTTCCTTATGGGCATATCTTTTTTAATCAGATGTCAAAATAACTGATTTTAACTTGTTTCTTTGTTTATTAGCCTAGTGGTTTTATCAGATAACAAAATCACTGTTTTTATTGCATTTCTTTAATTTTTTATGCCACTTGTTAGTGGGATTCATTTTTTTCACTTGACACGTGACTGACCTAATAAAGCTGACTCTCATATGATCAGCATCTTTCCATCATAGTTAGGAAACCATTTTGTCTGGTACAGTTAATTTCCAAATGAATAAATTCAAGATCAAAAGAAGTCATCCAATGACTGTACTCTTCCCTTATTAGAGCCATCATCAAATACAATGCCCCCTTTGGTACAGACAAATCCAAGGATATTGCTCAACAGGAAAAGCTCCAAGGATTTCTAGCTAAAAAAATTAAAAAGCCTTAAATCCTTTAACTATCTCACTAGATTAGTATGACTCTCCATATACTAAGTAGTCTACCAGCTGCTTTGAAGTGATTGACCTGTGTCTCACTTTTTGAGGCATGAAGGACCCAATCGTAGTAGACTTTACTATTTCTTTGCAAAACTAATGCTCTTTAAATACCCAAAATAGGACCATACAACACCAAAAAAAAAAAAAAAAAAAAAAAAGGAAGACTCACTGGAGAGATAGTTTCCTAACTCAGTATATTCCCCACCTATGCAACTATGCAATAAGTTACCACTACAAGTCAAACACTGTACTGCTTTGGCTATCTTTAAGGTTAGCCTTGATGTCTGGATGGATGCATACAAATTTACACTAAGGTTACCATGTATGGCCCGTGGACTTCAAAGATGGCTGCACTCTGATCAATAGCTAGATTTCATCTCTCCCAGTGTGAAAAAGAAACTAGGAGAGAAGGGCCAGAAACTCTGCAAGTTCTAGTAAATTTAGTTACTATCTAGTAAGTACACTGCAAAGAAGAAACTTAAAGAGCCTTAAAGAAAATAAACTAGCAAAGGTGAAGAGAAAACACTGACTAGTAAGAATCAGCCAGCTGGTCAGCACAAAGTAGTTCAAGTTCCAGAGTTGGTGCAAGAAATGGCTTCCAGTAATCTGGAGGAAAAAATAAATAAATTTGCTCAGAGCTGATTAAATTAAATAAAACATGGAAGGAGTATATCAACTCAAATAACAAAAGACCAGAAAAATGGAAGAAGCTTTAAACAGCTATTCAGATAAATAGATAAAATTACAAAAACTCAGAAGTCAAAATGAAAAAAAAAAGGATGACTGAGTATGAGACTTCTCAGGAAGAGCTGTTTAAAATATGGTAGAGCTAGAGGACAGAGTAGGCAGGGGAAACCTGCTATTTTCTGCTGTACCAGAGAAACTGAAAGTAACAGACTGTATTAATTTCATGAAAGCAGATAAGCAACTGAATTGGTATTCCACAACAAGATTTGTTAATTGAAAGAGCATATTGTGTGTATGCTCCAAAAATGGCCATGAGAAAGTAGACAGGACCTGTATTAGTAAATATGGAATCATATTAGCAGAAAGAGTTAATCATGACAAACTGTGGCAGAAGGAAATGGATTATGTAAAAATTGTAGCAGTAGAGTGTTTGTGGAATATGATTATTCACTGTACAACCAAGCAGAACAGAAGCAAATTCATCTCAACAATCAGAATGTTGAGAGATAGCTGTGAGACTCAAAGCTGCTGTATCTAGCTGTCATCAGAATTTTTTTTCCTGGAGGATCAAAGTCATTTTTTTATCTAGAATATGCTTTGGAGGAAATACAAAAGCTTGTCCAATAAAAAGTGAGCCAACAAACAGAAGGGGACTCTAGTTCTCATTCTTTTGATAATAAAGCTCATAGAGAGACTTTGCCAGTGTAACATTTTCTAATGTTACTAATGAAAAAACAGAAAAAAAGCACAGTAGTCAACTAAGGAGAATCTGGAGTACCTTGGACTTCAAATGGAGGCTGGGGTTGAGAGATGGAATTGAACAGGAAGAAGACCAGCAACACAGAAATTAATGAATAAATGTGATGCTATCAATCACATTTGTGAAATACGTTTTACAAGAAAAAGTGGAAAGAGTGGACTTATGTTGACTTTGTTAAACTGGTGGGGGACTGAAACACATATACTCCATTTCATGTCATTGATGTTTGGAAAAACACTGAGGAGGCGGGGGAGGAAAAGTAACTGTAAGTAAAACTATTTTTTATTCTTAACAATATTTGTAAAAAAATGTCATGATATAAATTGCATGTTATATAATAAAGCATTTTTTAAGTTATTGTTTGTGCTAAAGATACTAAAGTAAACAAATGCCTTTTTTCTTCTTTTTCTTAGTTTTAAAAAATGTGGGCATTACAATGTGACAATAGAAGAAAGACTGGACAAAATCATGTTTAAGCTTATATGCTGTAATCCTTAGTTACTGAGGTGGGAGATGGGGTATAAAAGTGCACATATTGTAGTATATGTTGAGTTGATATGTACTCTCTTACTTTTGCATAGGTGAATGTCTGGATTAATACCCTTGGCTTAAGGTAATAACAAGTTTTTTTGAGTATGTAAGTAAATAAGAGGATACTGAATGTAATGAAAAGTTTTTTTTTGGCAAATAAATGTTCAATGTGTAACTTGAAGGGCTTGCAGATGAGGGCAGCTGAACATTTTATACTTGTGTTTCTATGGAGAAAAGCTGACTGTAGGGGCAAGCAATAAAAGCCATAGCACTTTTTTAAAGCTAAAGGTTAAGATTTTCTGAAGGCATATACTTTGTTTTTCACACCTGTGAGGGGAATGAAGGTAAGGCAAGAACAGACAGCAATTAGTGTAAGTAGGAGCACAGACTGTAACATGCATCTTAGCATGGATAACTTTAATGTTAAGTTAAGTATTGCTTGCATGTAAAGCCGTCAGTTCAGGCCAATTGTTCCTATCAAGAATGATAAACATTATTTGAAGATGTATATAGTTTCGCTTACTTGTTTAAAGTTAATAGGTTATGGAGTTGTTCTGTAGATGTGTTTGTTCTGTTCAAGGATTTTCATTAAATCAAAAAGTCTTGGAAGATCTGACATAGGTTCAAGTATAGATACAAGAAACAACTATATAAAAGATCAACCTGCCATGTAACACAAAAGCTGGAAATAGACATTTAAAAAAGCTATCACATGAAAAGAATTTATTATTTCACCTGTTATATAATGGCTATACTAAACATATTATTTTAGGATGTGAATAGCCTCACAGGTATAGACAAAAAGATAAGAGCATTGAATTATATTAAGAAATGCAGAGTGCAAATAGCAGTCCTACAGGAGCTGTATTTGGAAAGAAGTTAAGCATGTAAATTTGATAAAGAAAGGATCTCAGGATGGATAGTCAGCATAATATCAGGGACAAAGGAAAAGGGGAGTACTTATACTACTTGTTAGAGGATCTCCAATAGTGATAGAAGAGGAAAAATATAGTAATGGTAGATTTGTGGTCATGAGGGGCTACTGACAAGGGAGGAGGACTATATTGGCATGTATTAATATTCCATGTAAAACTGCTATTATGAAGGTTAAGAAAATTTGGGGAGAAATGATTAGCTTTCAACAGGGAATATTACTTATAGGTGGGGACTGGAACTTGATTTGCAACAGTGAGGCTGCATCTGGGGGACCTAGAATGGAAAATATAACAAAGGTAGATTTCTGAAGACATTTATAAAAAACATTTGGTATGAAAGACATGAATTGAGTAGTAGGAGTTCAGACAGAATTTACATATTATTCCCCAAGGTATGATAACTGGACTAAACTAGGCAGAAGTGATATTTCATACGTGCATTTAACTGAAAGCTTCAACACACATCCAATAACTATTTCAGATCATGCACCAATAGTAGTCAAGATAAAAATGTGGGGTAATATAAAATGAGATACTAACACTTCACCACCTATCTGTTCAAACTGAGGAATTTACAGAATGGAAAGTGGAAATTATTTGAGCATTATTAGGGAAGACAGAAATGTCTTCAGAAGGTATAGCTAGTGAGTGGGATAAAATGAAAGTGGAGTTTAAAATAGGGTAGAAATAAAAGAAAAAATATTGTTAAGAAGTAAAAAGAATTATTTAGAGGGGCTGATAAAGCTTGAAATACTGCAAAATAAGGGTAATCTCACAGAGCAGATAATATGCATGATTTTAGAAAGATTACAATTGTTTTTGTTAACTCCAGAGCACAAAACCCCCTGGCACAATGACTTAGGCAACAGAAAGTAGAAATGGTTGTTGCCAAACTTGGGGGTATTAGAGATATTTGGAAGTTTTATGAACATTTTTATAAATCAGAGGAATGTGTAAATCAAGAAAAAGCACAAGTGGAAATATTTGTGGAAGACTTAAGTATGCCAATGTTAATGGTTGATGAGGTTCAACAATTAATAATTAAGATAGAAGGAGATGAGATAAAAATGGTGAAGTGTAATCAATCTGTAGGAATTCTCCAGGAATAGATGGCATTCCTGTGCAAATTTGGAAGCTAGGAGGGAAGAAAGTATGTTAAAAGAAGCACAAATTCCTGGAAGAATACTGTGTTTTAAAACCCATCAAACACAGATTCATATACACCCTTTTCAATTTTTAACAAGGATTATAAAAAAACTTTGTTTATAATAGCTAAAAGAATGGCAAAGGTGTTTCCAAAACTGATAAATATGGATCAATGTGGTTTTCTGGAGGGGAGGCAAACATTTGACAACATTTACAGAATAATGATGATCCAGAGGGAAGCAATATGCAAGAATATACCGCAGTTATTGGAGGGTCTTAATGCAGAGAAAGCATTCGACAGAATAAGCTGGGATTTTATGAGAAAGGTAAGGTAAGCATTTGCATTCTCTGATGCAATAATAAGGTTAATGAGGAAAATGTATTAGGGATCACTGGCAAAAACTGAAGTGGGAGCGTTCATTTCTGATAAGTTGTGTCTGAACACATGAACCAGGTAAGGGTATTCTCTTTCCCCTTTGTTATTTGCGTTATATTTAGAGCTATTGGAAAAAAAAAATAAGGGACTCAGAAATTCAGGGATATAATTGGTATAGTAATCATGAAAAGTTGGCTTTATTTGACAAACAATATTATTTTGTACCTGATAAAACCAGAAAAGGACATCTCAGTGTTGTGGAACATTTTGAGACAGTTTCAAGTTTTTTTTCGTGAGATAAAATTAATGGCGTCAAAACAAAGGCAATAGCTGTAAACTATGTACCCACACATGAAATGATTCTGCAATGTCCATATTTATGGGGACACAATAAAATGAAATAATTGGGAATATGGGTTAAAAAGGATTCTGGTATGACAGTTAAGGATATGTGGGAAGAGACTAAATAAAAGATAATACAAAAACTGAGAAGCTGGAAGCTTTTATTAATGGATATGGATAACAAGATACAAGCAGTGAAAATTGTTTTTATCCCTTTAGTTTTATATGCAGGTCAGGCATATTTTTATCATTGAGTGGGGAAGTTATGGACAGTAATTAATAAGGAGTTGAAGGATTTTATCTGGGAGGGGAAGAGGGCAAGGGTAAAGTGGGACATGTTGATCCTTCCAATAGAACAAGATGGTTTAGGATTACCTGATTTGAAGGGATATTTTAGAGCTGCACAGTTAAGACTCATATACAGAACACAAGCAAAAAAAAAATTCAAAATGGAATGGGATGATAATGAAGTGGGGGGATTCAAGAAATGAGGAGAGAGTAGGATTTTGGATGTGGATGCTTAAGAATAATAACAGCCATACGGAATATTATATTCATAAAGTAGCAGGGAGTATTCAAAGAACTAAGCCAACACATGAATGGAGAAAGGAGATTATGCTGCTAGGGATGACTACAATTAGTGGTACAGAGAATAGGCAAGAGGGGGGCTGGAATTTACTGGGGAAAATATTTGCAAAAGAACCAAGGTAATGGGAGCAAATAACTAGAGTGGGTAGGCAATAGAATGGAAGAGGTCAAGAAGAAATTTGGACTGCAGTCTAGAGACTTCCTTCTCTATCAGGGATTGATATCAGAGTATTGGCAAAGAGAAAGGGATAGGGAAGTTCTAACTGAAAGGCCTATTCTGGGCGAGTTTTTAGTTGAATCTAGAACAGAAGCTGCTGCTAAAAAAGGGATAATTAGTAGGACATATAAAACATTGCACAAGAACTATAGGAATCAATCAGAAGAGGTTAGAAAATATTGGTAAGAGAGACTGAATATGTAATTCAAAAGGAAACAAAGGGAGGACATAAGTATGGCTCTCAAATATGCAAAAATGCTAAAAGATTTAGCATTTTTGCTTGGAAGTGTTTGCACAGGTATTTTTATACCCTAAGAAGACTCTAAGAATGTTTCCTCGGGGAGATAGCAAATATTTTATTTTTATTATTTATTTAACATTTGTTTACAGGGAAAGAAAAATGTTGGAGGGAGGTGTGATTGGGAGTGTAATGAGTTGGAAGACTTTAAAAATTCCCTGCAGAATATTCTGTCAGAAATATTGGTGAGCAAACGGGTGTAACTAAAGAAATTATTATTTTTTTGAGCTGGGATACAGGATCTGAATTGCCTAGACATAGTAAGGACTTGTTGCATTTAATTTTGGTGTCTGCCTAAACAGCAGTTACTAGAAAATGGAAATCAAAGTCTAAAACAAGTGTATTTGAAGTAGTGAATATTTTAACAGAGGTTAAAGAATTGGAAGTGGGATATTTAGAAAATGGTAGGGGCAAATTAAAGAAAGGTTACCACATATGCCCCTGTTCGATTTAGAAGATGACCATTGTTACGAGCTTGAAAAGCGTGACAAGACTTCTTAAGCACGTCTACTAAAAGTAGACATCTTACTGTCCTCATGATCACTTGCCTAATATTGTTCCTATGTTCACTGCATTACCATAGGTCTGTACTGCTATCAACTGTGGTATTTCATACAAACATTTGAAGATCCAGAAAAAAGAAAACCCATGGTCTAATGACTCCATCTGACTGTTGTGGCTATCTAGCCCTTGCATAATTACCATTTCCCTTCCTTTTTCTGCCTCAGGCAGCCTAGAAATTCTTTAATGATTTACACTTAAGATTACCTGAGGCAATACATTACAGGGACCTAAAGCCCTGTCAATTATATGGCATTTTCTGAAGTCTAACTTGAAACCTTCCCTAACAGCTGCCACCCATGTCCCATGTTCCCTTTTTCTCACTCTGCCTTCCTTTTCTTCTTCATCCCAACTTTTCTCAAAATAATACAGTTTCCAAACTATAGCCCCTCTTTTTGTTCAATGTACACATTCCCATACTTCTAAGACTTTTCTTATACCTCAGCCCCTCCATACTCTTCACCACTTTTGTAACTTTCTGTTGCACTCTTTTTGCCAGTCTACTATCCCTTCAGCCATATGGCCTTCAGAACAATACACTGTACTGCATACCCGATTTTACCTATGCCGTGTGCAGTAGAAAGATGACTTTAAGATCTCTAGTCATCTCCTGTGGTGCATACTGCTTTTATTATCTATTGCCTCCTCACGGTTAATCTATTTTTTGTCTGTCTAGCTGTTAGTACTCTAAGGGCATCCGTAGTTTCCATTTGCTTGTACTTACGGCTTTGGTGATTGTTTTCTTAGTTTCTCAAGATCCGGTCCAGCTGCAATGGTGTAGAATTACTGTTGCATGTTCTGTTTGTTTTCTTTTTTGACAGTTAACTTTCACGTTTCACTCCCAGCATGCCATGTGGCATTTAAACTCTCTACTGGCATTTTGCGCCATCAGTTTCACTTGATGGATTCCTTACTAGTTATGGTCCTGTTGGTGTGCTAATGCTGTAGTTTGTTTCCATCTGTAATTGAGCTGTGGACTGGGACTGAGTACAGTGCAGAACTTTAGTTAATTGATGCTGACTGTTCAGTATGAATGTTATTGCTCACCACTGCCATTATCTTAGTGTCTGTTGTTAATCATGCTTTTAGCTCTTATTTTTCTATTATTGTTGTAGTGAGCTTTAGCTGTTTTATAATTAGAAAACTACACATATGCTTATTTATTGTTAAATCTATTGTTACCATTGTTATATTTTGACCACATTCTACAGTTTTGCTTTGGTAATATCTAGCTTGTTGTTAAGTGCTGGTACATGTGTTGGTTATACTAATGTCTTGTGGACAATATTTTACTGTATGTAATGTCTGCCGTAACAGTGTTTTACTGTATGCTGAGCTCATATTTCTCTGACGTTTGTATTGATTTAACTGCTACATTGTCATATTTTGTATGCTGCTTATACTTCTAAATTGTAGTTTATCTGTATAATTATTTTTATTCCACTATCTGCTTACCTCTATTTTATCTCACTCCTCCTATCATCCCCTTTCCCTTTCCCATTCCCTTTTTCACTAATTCTCACTTTATTACTTAACCTCCCTTCTCCTACCATCTATAGATGTCACATTCTATTTCTTTTGTATAGCTTTGTTTCTCACTCTATTTCCTCATCTCTATCCCTTCTTGTCTCTATTTGTTATCCTTTATTTACCATTTTCACAGTTATTTTTCCAGACTAACATTTTTCTTTCTTTCCTTCATCTTAGTCATTTGCCAGTTTTGTACTCAGTGTGGATCCCTACCTATAATCCAATGTTTTTCATGGCTCATCACTACTGTCTTACAGTACTCCACTAGAGTTTCTTTTAAAGTATTCAAACCAAAAAATAAAAATCCACTGTGTGGAGCAATATACCCTCCAAAAAATTGTTTCAGATCCAGCTGGTAAAAACGAACAGTCTTTATTAACAAAGTAGACTCCAAGTATAAGCGCTTTCATCTGCCAACATGCAGACTTTATCAAATACATAGTCTTACTCATTAAGCACCTTTATATACCCTTTGTAATTAGGCAAATAATTAATTTTTAAAGTGAAATTACACTAAAATACATTTCAAACAACATTCTTACAAAATTATGAAGAATGTGATCTTGTCTCATAAGACCTCTGCTCTGGCAACTAAAATGGGATTTATAGAAGCTAGATCATTAATCCCAGGTAATTCACATGCATTTAAACGCAGTTGCCATCGCAGTTCACATTCCTCTATTTTATTGTGCCAATTACCCCCTCTTGCTTTTTTCTCCACTATTTCTAAAATCCCAAATATAAAAACAGTAAATGAGGGGCAAAGTAATGTGTGTTTGTACAGGGCGTTGTTAACATTGGCAGTTCTTATGGCGTACAGATGTTCATATATCCTTCTTCTAAGAACCCTCTCAGTTTTCCCGATGTAAAATCCATTACATCCTTCACATATGCCAATGTATACCAACCCTTTGCTTCCACAATTACCCGCTGCTAATCTAATCTCTTTCAAAGGTTCACCTACCCTTACTACCTGGTCTCTCAGTATGTAGACACATTGTGCACACATCCCACATGGTCTTGTACTTTTATCAGACACCTTTTTTAAGGGATGTTCCAAGAGGTGTTTGATGTTGTTACCCATCTTATGGGTGAATGTTGGATGAGGCCCTAACTACTCCAAAAGTTCATTATTAATACCCAGAATTGTCCAGTTTTTCTCTAAAATCTTCCTAACTTTTAAACCAAATGGGTCAAATTGTGTCACCATAGAATGTCTTAAGTTCTTTGGAATAGTACTGTTCTGAAAAACATTCTCATGTCTGTTCCCAGTATGTGTCCAAAACTGGTTATCCAAAGTACCCAGTAGGGGGATAAACTTACTACCCCATCATTCAAGTATCTCCAAACCCAATTCATGGGTTAGTAAATCAGGGTACCCCCGTGACTTATACATCTCAACTAGATTTCCCAATTCCATTTTGAAATAGTTCAAGGTGGGGACATTCTTGCTCCCCTTATCATCTGCCCTCTAACAAGGTTCCTTTTAATGTGATAAGGATGTTGACTATTAAACCTATAAAAACAGTTCAAATAAGTAGGTTTACGGAATGCCTTGGAAGCAAATCTGTTGAGCTGGAGATCTCAATTAATGGTTACGTCTAAATAATCAATAACCACATTGTCAAATACATGAGTAAATTTGAAATAAGGACATATACTGTTCATGTAATCCACAAACTGATTCACGTATTGTCCATCTCTTTTCCAAGCAATAAAAATATCGTCCAAATATCGGACGTATATAACCCATTGTTTTGAGAATTCAGAAGTGAGAACATATCTATGTTCCCACATTGCCATCACTAAATTTGCATAAATGGGGGCACAACTAGCCCCCATAGCAACTCCTTGCACTTGTTTATAATATTCATTCTCAAAAAATATAGTTATTCATCAATATTTGTTCCATCAATTCTGTCACAAAATTGATCATAGTATTACTCAAATTAGAAGGTTGCACTAATGCTTCATTAAACAATTCTAGGCCAAAATTTACTGTTTTTAGATTTGGGCCTCATTTACTGTTTTTAGATTTGGGCCTCATTTACTGTTTTTAGATTTGGGCCCTCATTTACTGTTTTAACTCATTCACTCCAATTGTGTTCAGGAAGTTTGCACTGTAACTTCCAGTGGCCGGAGCTTAAGCCTTTTGATAGAATCAAATTATCTCCACACATTTCAAACAAATGTTCATATCTGTAGAACCATAGGGATTATGAAAGAAGTATAAATGGCAAACTCTTCAGCACAAACCGTTTTTATAGTGGTAGTATTTTTTGATTCTAGGTCTTGAAACAAATTTTATAAGTCACATTAAACACAGTAACTATTACATTTGTAATATTTTCTAAACAACTTACAATATCTCAGCACCCACTCACGTTATACACATACTGTCAGCAGCATTTTATTCATCTAGCTGAGAGCTATCATACAAAGCTAAAGAGTTCTGTCTGTGTTTCTTGGTTGTTGAGTTATTTAGAAAAATGTGAGTGAAAATTATATCTCTCTAAATTAAGATAATAAAAACAACAATAAATATCTATTTACCTGCACTAGACAGAGGTCAAATATTAATGCACTGAGTCTGCTATTGTGTAAACTTTAAGATGAAATATTTTAAATCCTTGTACATAGCATGGTTTTGGAATTATTGATGCAAATATGAACAAGCAATATTTGACACCTAGAGGCATCAGTAGGAGTTAACTGCAAATCCACCTGGAGGCGTCACTTGGATGTAATGAGTTAAGATTTGAACCTCATTTACTGTTTTCAGATTTGGGATTTTAGAAATAGTGGAGAAAAAAGCAAGAGGGGGTAATTGGCACAATAAAATAGAGGAATGTGAACTGCGATGGCAACTGCGTTTAAATGCATGTGAATTACCTGGGATTAATGATCTAGCTTCTATAAATCCCATTTTAGTTGCCAGAGCAGAGGTCTTATGAGACAAGATCACATTCTTCATAATTTTGTAAGAATGTTGTTTGAAATGTATTTTAGTGTAATTTCACTTTAAAAATTAATTATTTGCCTAATTACAAAGGGTATATAAAGGTGCTTAATGAGTAAGACTATGTATTTGATAAAGTCTGCATGTTGGCAGATGAAAGTGCTTATACTTGGAGTCTACTTTGTTAATAAAGACTGTTCATTTTTACCAACTGGATCTGAAACAATTTTTTGGAGGGTATATTGCTCCACACAGTGGATTATTTTTTTGGTTTGAATACTTTTTATCCACTGACATGTTCGTTTAGTTCTTTTAAAGTATGTTATACCATACTCATTTCTTTTAACACTCTTTTCTGAACAGTACCTAGCATACCATTAACTCTTTCTCCCTATTATATTTCTACCCTTCTTTGTCTTTTACTTTTCCTCTGTCATTGTTTTATCCAACCTTTTTCTTAGACAATCTCTTCTCTTCTCTTCTCTTGTCTCATTGCCTGCTATTATTATCTATTGCCTCCTCACTGTTAATCTATTTTTTGCCTATCTAGCTGTTAGTACTCTAAGGTCAACTGTAGTGTCCATTTGCTTGTACTTATGGCTTTGGTGATTGTTTTCTTAGTTTATCCAGATCTGGTCCATCCCACACCATTCACCCTTCCCTAGACTCAGGCTTACTCCACTCCTTTAGCCTGCCCCCATTCCCCACCCGCCCCTACTACCTCTAAATTTATCTCAACCTAGACAGTCTCTCTATCTCTCTCCACCAATCACATGCTCATTACATATCCTACACTCCTATATTTTAACTTTTTTACTACTACTTATCCTCTTTCTTCTGCCTTTATTTTTATCTTACTACCCTTCACAAGCTTTTATCTTACTTTTCTCTTGAAATGGCTTCCTCTGTCTGCATCTATCACCCTAAAATTATATCATTACACACAATGACCATTTTTCTTCTTATATATTTCAGCCACATTACATCTCACCAATACCTACCACATAACTTCTCTTCCTCCCATACCATAACATCTTCTCTACCCCATAAAACACCTTCCTCTAACTTCAGAATCACCCCTAATCTCTATAACACCACTGTCATAGAATTCTTCTCATACAAATACATACATCTGTACCCCAAATTTCATTCTCCTCTTGGTTATTACTATCTCCTCTCTATGCTCACCAAGGTCAAAACATGTTTTTATTCATATCTACAACTCAGTGGCAATATACACCCCAATCTTGGTCCCATTCCTACTCATCAACAATCCATCCCATTTATAACCCTCCCTACGTGCAACATTCCAGCTCCGCACAAAAGCTCTAACTTTTTGCTACTTAACATGAACCTAAGAAGTGTAGGCAACAAGGTCCAGAATCTTCATGCCTCCCTAAACCATTACACCTCTGATATTGCCATACTTACAGAAATTTGGCTAAGATCAGAGATTAAAAGCAATGGCATTCTTCCTCCAGGCTGCAACATACACAGATGTGGTAGAAAGAACAAGTGGGGTGGGGGTTACAATAATGTATAAACAAAACATAAGACTTAAGCTCCTCCTTTTGGCAATGCCAAACTATTATTTACTAAACTGGAAATCAGCTCATATAAGCATCTAATTATAACTGCTATTTACCCCCCTCAGTTCTAACCACAATAAAATTGAAGATAACTACACTTGATATTCCTAACTTTCTCTCAAGAAACTATCGTTATGGTTAACCTCAACATTGACTGTCCCTTTTATAACTTTGATATTCCCTCAAATTTCATTAACTTATATGGCTTTACACAGATTATACAGACAGCTATTGAACAGATAAATCCACTAAAAGGAAGTCTATTCTTGACTGGATCCTCACGAACAAACCTTCACTATCCTTCCAATCTGTGTGCTTCCCAGATGGAATTAATGATCACCCCCCCCCCCACTTACATGCTTAGATACCATCTTAATCCCCCCTAGACAACCCTATCTATGCCTTATTCCAAGCAAAATGAACTTTAGTACTCAAACTTTCCTCTCACTTTTACACCACTGTGACTGGTCACCCCTTAAAACTCTTCCCCTTGACATTGCAGTGGACTATTTTAATACCACCTTCTTAGATATACTAAACAGACTAGCTCCCTTCAGACCTACTAGGCCAAAGTCTAATTATGCTCCATGGCTAGCATATGAAACCAAAAACCTATTAAAACAAAGAGACATACCTGGAGTCTCTGACATACGATTAACAAATAATCTGACCTAGCTGTATATATATATATATATATATATATATATATATATCTTCGTAAAAAAACTAAGTCCCAAATAAAATCTGCCAATCTGCCAAAAAATCATACTTTTTTTGCCACTCAGCAACAGCACTACAACAATCCCAAGAAATTCTGGTCCTCCATAAAAAAAACCTTCTTCAACCCAGAAATTCTTCCACCCCTATCCCCTCAATTTCCTTTAGCTCTAATAGCATTTCAATATTTTCTTTACTAACTCCATTCATGCTATTACTAATTCTCAGTTCAATACTCCTGTTAGCCCAACTTCAGCTAGCTATGCCAGCAACTCATTTCCTTCAAACCTGTTCATACTCTCCCCATAAAGAAACTACTCTCTAAACTTAAACCTACATCCCTTGCAGCTGATAATCTACCTACTGAATTCCTAAAAACAGCTTTTCCTGCTATTGCCTAACCCATTACAATTTTGATCAACTGCTCTATCCTAGAACACTATATTCCTTCCAGCTGGTAGACATATCATTCCCCTACACAACGAAGGGAACTCCACTGAGTTTTCTAATTACAGACCCATTGCTATCCTACACCCTCTCTCAAAAATTCTGTAAAAATGTATCCACCTGCAACTTTTAAACTACCTTCTTTCTAATAACCTCTTAGCCAATACTCAACATGGGTTTCACCCCCATCACAGACAGCACTACTACTGCTCTTCTTAGCTTTACTAACACAATAATCCACTCTAGAAATAAAGGTAAATTTGTGGCTTCCATCTTATGAGATCTTTCTAAAGCCTTTGATGTGGTTTCTTACCGAAAACGTCTCAATGAACTTTCCACATTCAGACTTAGTCCCTCTGTTTTAGTATGGTTTCATAGCTATTTGTCTGGCCTACAGCAAGCTGTTAAATGGCAAAAGGAACTCTCTTCCCTCCTGCCTGTGAACCTGAGTTTACCTCAAGGTTCTATTTTAGGTCCTTTACGTTTTAGTAGTTTCACCAACTGACTCCATTCATCTGCACCTTTAGCCTCTATTGTTCAATATGCAGATGACACAACTCTTATCTGTGCTACATCTTTCTTAAATCTGCTTGCTTCCACAACTCAACAGTCCTTATTATCAGTTGAATCATGGCTATCAGAGTCACAGCTGATTCTAAATCCTTCTAAGACCACACTTATGCTCTTTCACCCTAATAAATGTCATGATTCCCCTACTACATTTCAAATACAGTCATCCAATAACACCATAATTTCTATTATACCCCATACAAAATTACTAGGGGCCCTAATTGATAACAACCTGAAATATGACCTTCATCTAGCACAGTCCATCGAAGAAACTCATAATAAACTTGTCTCACTCTACAGACTCATGCCTTTTCTTATAACTAAAACTAGACAAGATTTAAACAGAACTTACCTACTCTTTACCTTAATATATATGCCTCTCCCATCTTCACAAACCTTAGCAAAACTGATCTAGTTAAGCTTAAAACCTGCTATAAAAAAGTTGCAAAATTTGCTACTAACACCCCACATAGACCTCATTATTGCTCAGTCTTATGTCAAGTTCGCTGGCTTGAACTTCCCCATCTCTTAACATGCACTCAGTTTACAACAGCTCACAGACTAGTACATCAACCTGAATATACTCTTTCCCTTCAGTTAATGCTTCAACCCTACACTAACAATCATCCTCTCTAATCTTCAAAAAAATTCTTGTTACAAGTCTCTAAGTCCAACAATAAAGCTGGTGACTCTTTATATCTAGCTATATCTCCAAAATATGGAATACTATCCCTCAAGTCATTATATCTAATCCCAACTTACCTCAATACAAAATGCTTCTAAAAGGCTACCTCTATTCTAATTGTCTCTGTTCATGTTCTTCTCCTGGCTAATGCCATCCCTCTTGCTTTACTCTTACATTTGCTTTTATTATATCAACTTTCTCTTTTACTTATCTTCTTTTTTTTACTTTCTATCTCTAATAACTTATTTCTTTTCTCTCCTACTTTTTACTTTCTAGTTCCTCAGACTTCTCTGGCCTGCTCTCCCATTATTCTTTTCTCCTCCACTTTTCTCTCTCTTTCTTTTTATCTCTCCTTGCTGTCCTTATTTACTGACTCCTCCCCACTCCTCTATGCTCAATACTTAACTGCTGCTTACATATTTATTTTTGTAACTTTTTCTTCTGTAATACTTCTAATTTTGTCAAATTTGCCTTCTTCCCTTGCTGTCTATTTTCTCTCTTGCACTTTGACTGACTTGATTAATATTTTTGCAAGTGTACTCAAACTATTTTGTTTGTTGTTATGTATACTGTGCAATTTTTTCCTCCCTAAAAATTAGTTTACCTCAGGTGTATATACTGTGCTAACTTTTTTTGTATTTTTTTTTTTGTTTTCTGTTTCTGGGGCTTTTCCTCCTGGGACTCCGCTGAAAATGGGCTAACATGCAGTCGGACTGTCCTGGTTAACAAAAGTAAGTAAATAAATAAATAAAAATAAATACTCCAACATCTTATGGTAGTCATGACTGCCCTTTCACACTGAGTAGAGTGTTTCAGTTTAGGGGTGATTGTTACTCCCAAATCCTTTTTCTTTTCCTTAAAGGCATCCTTAAGGTGGGGGGAGGGTTGAGGGCTGCTGGACTCTTGAGTGTGCCATCCTTCTGATGAAACATTAAACTGAGGCCCCATCTTCTTGAGCTGGTGGTAGTCCAGGTAGATGTAAAAGATCCCATAGCATTTATTGAAAAGAGTAGGGGAATTTCCCCAATGCCCAGGACAACTTTTCCCTAGAAGTATAAATAGCACCTCAGGTCTGCTCTGAAAAGAAGCTACCAGCCTAGTGGGACTAACCTGGTCAACAAAGGATAATAAATAAATAAATAAATAAAACCTATCTAGTCCTCCTACTCCACACCATGGGAGGCCTTATAGTAGAACTGAATCAAGTCAGATTTTAGCACCAGTATGGTATGAATCCTTGCTGTCTACCATCCTTTAAAGAATTTGCATTCCTGAATTCTGCCAGCCTGTTGTACAGAATATTTGTCATGACCTTTCTCAGAGATGTATTGAGACTAGTAAGCCTGCACTAAACTAAGTCCTAGATCAACCTTTCTGCAAGAGACCCACCAATGTTAACCTCAACTCTTGAAGCACTAGTAGTAAGTAAATGCCACATAGTTCTGCTAATGAGTCACCAAACACACAAACTTTATAAAAGCTTCCCTTACAAGGTCTCAGCTGTTCAACAAATCAGGTAATTAATCAAAGCTGGTTGAATAGTCAACTAGCCAAAAAACACAAGTGTTTTCTAAATTGTGGCAAGGCTCTCAAAGCGATACATAGGGGAATTCACCCACCACACCCTTACTTACCCACTAGTAATGCCATAGTTACGCATCCATGAGAAAAAGAGAAACAACCAGAAAGGGTGACAACAATTACAGAAGGGAGAAACACCGTTCTCACTGTGCTGTTAAAAAATGCAAAACACTGTCAGTAAATGGTAAAATCAATGTATTATAACCCGAAGAGTTGATGTTCATGAGGTCACATTTTTTTTTACATGTAGGGAAGCCTGGGAAGTAGGTTGGCTGGACATAGTGGTTTTCCTCCTGTAAGACTCCTGAGTTCCTCCTGTCCTTTTCCCCTACTCACTGTCCACCCACACTTCTTCGCATTTCCTTTCTGGCACTCTGCCTTAGCATGATTCTGTGAACACAGAGGTATAGAATTAAAGCAATTGTCGTCTCTGTGTCAGTTTTGGATTTTTCTCCCTTGCATCCAACAAATTAATGTTGCACTAATTCATTTTTCCTTTTCTGATGTATGTGAACATTTTCTTTCAACAATTCTTCTTCATAACTACATCCATCTCTAGAACTACATGGACCTGTTGGTTGAGATTTCTTATTTTATGTGTGTGTATATATATATATATATATATATATATATATATATATATATATATATATATGTTATATATATATATATATATATATATATATATATATATATATATATATATGTTTTGTGGCATCCTCATAAACCTTTCTCTCATCTTGCTTCCCACTTCAGATTATACTTTAAGCCTTCTTTTCGTTAATAATTTGTTTTTCCTCCCTCATTAGTTAGGTTACAGCCAATGCACTGTAAACATTTCCTGCTACTCTTCCAAAATATTTCTCAGTGCATTTCCCAATATGCTATAGACTACCCTTAGTCTACCCTCATGTAATCCCAAACCTCAAATCGCTGTTCTGTCTGTGGTATGTAGCAAAAAGGCAGACAAACTGACCCTCTTTTATTGCATCCCTACTGCATATATTTTGCAATATGATAGTGCCAAAAGCCAAATGCAATGTACAGCTGTGAATTATAACAAGCAAGTGTCCCATAACTATAAATATAAGATAAATGTATAATCAGATAATTTCATACCTGCTGTTAAACTAGCATCAAGAGCAAGCAACTTGGCTTGTTGCTGATGAATTTCTAGCATTCCTTTGTTTGGTCTTGTATTTTGGAGGCATTCCAGTTTGTGGGCTTGTTTGAGTCAAATACGTTATTTACTTTCTATCAGTTCTTGTTTAAACTTGTATTCCCTAATTATTATTATTTTACTTCCTTATTTCCTGATAGTGTATATCCTTTGTTTTGTTGCTTCCTTATATAGACTGTTTTAGCAACATATTTGTGTTCCCTTTTGAACTCTTCTGTTTAAATAGTTTTGTGAATGGCAAAGACTGGATATACATAGACAATGTTGATAGTTTCACCTTTTTGTGGGTTATTGGAATACAAACACAAATCCACTGAAAACTACAGAATCATCTGAGAAGCTAATAATTTCTAGACATTTGAAAGTTGACAAATTTAAGTTGTCCCCTATCTGAAGAAAATGGAGAAAAGCAATTTTAGTATTTATATCTGTTTTCAAAGGCAGTGCATCTGCGAGATTAAAAGAACAGTTACGGTTAGTGATCACGTGAATTACCAGGAAGCAAGTTGGTTCATAGGTTCATAATAGGCTAACTACCCTGAAGGGCCATTTGAAGCCTAGCCAATAACCTAAGGTAAAAATCAAACCTTGGTCCTATGAGGCAAACACTTTAACCATCATGCCAAACCTCCCACTCTAATACATCTGGCAGTGGTGGAATTTGAACCCCCCCCCCCCCGAAGAGACTGGAGCCTTAATCAAGGACCTTAGACCACTTGGCCAGACTACCTTGTCCAGTTGCTTATTTATCCTTTCATAAAATACAATCCATTCCTTAAAATCTCAAGGCTTTTCCTGCATGTTCCAACTCTACTATTTTTTGGAGCAGCTCTTGTTAGCTGTCATGTACTCTGCTATTTCTTCATTTAGACCTTTACATTTTTTGCAGTTTTATCAGTTCATCTGAATAGCTGTTTAAAGGTTCTTTTCAAGCCTTTTGTTAAATGAATTGATGTACTCCTTCAGTGTTTTATTTTAATCAGGTATGAGCATTTGATATTTCCTGCAGACGCTGACGTAAACCTCACACGCAATGCACCCAAACTTGATCTATTTCAAGTGTTCTGTGACAAACTCCAGTTTTTACAAATTCTGTAACTTCACACCAATTGCCATATTACAAGTTTCACAACCAGACAACCATGTGTTTGATACACACAACTACAGTTCAAAAGACACTGCATCTTTCCCAAAGCGTAATATATCTGTTTAGACTACGTATGCTGTAAGCAGGCTAGAGGGCCTTAGGATGCCTTTATGTTTAGCCATGCCCCCTCCCCAGAGTGGTATACTCTTCTCCAGACCTGTGGTCTGTCGGAAGGGCAATAACCCCTTCTGTATGATTTTTTTTATTGACCTCTTTTCTTGATTGTTGTTAACAAACAAGTAATGTGCTTTACAGCACCAGCTTATGTGGTGCATGCAACCAATGCTTTCAGTAACTGAGAAGCCATCTTCTGTGTCAATAAAGGGTGAGAAGTGATGTGGGTGAGAACAGTGTTGGAGAAAACTATTGGGGGGTCCAGGCAACTCTTAACATTTTGATATCAACATTTTCAGCCCTGTAGAGGATTCTAGTAACTGACTTTTTTTTCTATATCCTTTTTTACCAAACCACAACTTGATCATTAAGTGCTTCAAGACCTCATACAGATCTTGTCCTCCATTCTGACTTCCAATGTAGTTATTGTGAGTGAGTTTCTGAAGACCTGTTAAACTAGCATAAAGTGCTAGCGACTTGTTGGCTTGTTGCTAATGAATTTCTAGCATTACTTTGTTTGGTCTTGATATTTTGGCGACATTCCAATTTGTAGGCTTGTTTGAGTCAAATACTTTATTTACTTTCTATCAGTTCATTTTTAAACTTGTATTTCACAATTATAATTATTTAACTTCCTTATTTCCTGCTAGTATATGTCCTTTGTTTTGTTGCTTCCTTATATAGACTCTGTTTTAGCAACACATTTGTGCTCCCTTTTGAGCTATCTGTTCTGTTTAAGCAGTTTTTGTGAATGACAAAGACTGGATATACATAGACAGTGTTGATAGTTTCACCTTTTTTGTGGGTTACTGGAATACAAACACAAGTCCATTGAAAACTACAGAGTTGTCTGAGAATCTAATAATTTCTGGACATTTGTAAGTTGACAAATTTAAGTTGTCCCCTATCTGAAGAAAATGTTGAAAAGCAATTCTAGTATTTATATCTGTTTTCCAAGGCAGTGCATAAAGGAGATTAAAATAACAGATATGGTTAATAATCATGTGATTTACCAGGAAGCAAGCTGGTTCATAGGTTCATAGTAGGCTAACAACCCTTAAGGGCCATTGTAAGTCTAGCCAATAATGCACGGTGAGAATCAAACCCTGTACTTTGGGCCTATGAGGCAAAAACTTTAACCATTATGCCAGACCTCCCAGTCTAATACATTTGGTAGTGATGGGATTTGAAACCACACCACCAAAGAGACAGGATCCTTAACCCAGCACTTTAGATCACTTAGCCACACTATCTTGTCCAGTTGCTTATTTGTGCTTTCATAAAAAACAATATGTTCCTTAAAATCGCAAGAATTTTCCTGCATGCTCCAATTCTGCTATTTTTTGGAACTCCTCTTGTTAGCTGTCTTGTACTCTGCCATTTCTTCATTTCGAACTTTAAATTTTTGTAGCTTTATCAGTTCACCTGAACAGCTGTTTAAAGCTTCTTTTCAAGTCTTTTGCTAAATGAATTGATGCACTCCTTCATTGTTTTTATTTTAATCAGCTCTGAGCATTTGATATTTCCTGCAGACAACTGGAAGCCATATCCTGCACCAAAGCTGGAGCTTGGAATTGCTTTTTGCTGAACAGATGCAGACTTCGTTGACTTTTTTTCAGGCTCAGTTTCTTCTTTGCTGGTATCTAGGCAGCATACTTACTAGTCAGCAACTGAAGTTACCAAGTCTGAGAGTTACTAAATTTTTCCCCACTGCAAGAGCTGAAATTAAAGATGCTGATCATTGTGCAGTCATCTTGGAAAGCCAAAATGTCTCTGGCACCAGCCTTTCCCCAACCTGGGAAGGAAGAACTATTTATCACTCCTGCGACAGCACATAAAGGATGAGGGGTTCCCCCACACTGTTATCTTTAGCCCTGAAAAACGATCTTCAGAGCCCATTTGTCTGTAACAGTTGCCAAAGATCAAAGTAGAGATCTGGACTTTCTGGAAATAAAAAAGGACTACCAGGGTGGAAGAAGGTCCTCTAGACCGACTTGAACTATTCTTTGTTTTTAGGGTTCCTGAACTTTGGAACCCACCTCCCATTTTTCCTTAAGTCTGTTTACCCAGACTTGGAGAGTTTTTTTTTTTTTTTGCTGAATTTTGAAAGGTTAGGAGAATCCTTTAGAAAATTTTGAAAAAAGCACTGAAAAATCTAGGGATTCCCTTATCAGCTTAGCTCTGTCATACTGACCTCTGCAGCAGTGGAAACAAAAGCTAAAAGTCTTTTCAAAGGTGAACTCAGAATCTCAGTTTTAATTTTATCTCTGGGATTGAAAATGCAGCCAAGCAGACAAGAGTACCAATGGCCACAGCCTTGGTAGTAGCAACAGTCACATGCTTTCAACTAGTTGTGATGTGTAAAATGAGAGAAAATTTTAAAGCAGATTCCTTACAAGAATAGACTGCAGATAACATTCCTCATACTTTCATAAGTGACACCCTCCAAAGCAGACAGAACTAAAAGAATGGATAAAGGTTCTGGAAATTCCTTTAATAGCTCATTATGAGGGACTGAAAAACCTCAATTCTCCCAATCAAAACACTGGCAGATTTTAGAAAATTGATACTGTCCTGTCCAGATTCAGAATTGTGAATTTCTTCAAGAGGTATCCCCCTTTCTTCTACTGGAAACCACCTTAAGCATCAATAGCCTAAATTAAACCCCTGAGCCAGGTGAAGTAAACTACTAAGGACGTTTGAGGAGTAGATATACATTTAGTTGCTAACAGGAAAGACAGAACCAATACTTAATGGTAGCGGCAGTTTGATCAGGGACAGACAACATTCTGGGGAAAAGGAAACTGTCCCAGTCCCCCCTCCCAGGACAGGGAAGAGTGGAACTTACTTGCCCACTGGGGAGGCTCCAAAAGGCAGGATGTAGTTAACTCCTTGTCCACTGGGGCAGTACGTACTATAGAGGGATCCAGGGTAAAATGAGTGGTTTGCTGAAACAAGCTTTGTCCACAGCAGAATCCCTCACTTGCATTTGGGGTCAAACTGATAGCCTGATGTGGCAACAAAGGCGGTTTGCTTAAATTTTTGTGGCTGAAGGTCCGACAATGGGACTAGAAGACAGCTCTATGCTCAAGCCAAAAAAGTTGCTTTTTCCTGTGGAAAAGTAGCAGCAAAAATCAGTAAAAATGTAAGTCTTTAAAAGGATAGAAGGTGTGCTCTTGTTAAAGTCTTGTGACAGTCCATTAAGACAAATTCCTAGCTTAATAACTTTCCTAAGTGGGAAAGGATGCAGAACATTTTTCCTCCAGTGAACTTACCAGTCCAAATGAACAGTGCAAGCTAACTGTCAATACCCAGAAGCCCACAGAGGAGCACTTTCCAATAGTAGGAAAGCCCTGGAGGGCTTTGTGTACAAACCTCTCTATTTAGCTTAATTTGAGCTGACTATTTGGTTATGTGGAAGGTGCTCTGAACTTTTTGAAGCTAGCCTGCTGTTATATGTTGCCAAGGATATAACCTATAGCCAAGGCTGCATTAATGTTAAACATTTTAATCATATTTTACCCACATGCATGGCTCATGAGCACAGAAGGGTGCAGATATCATCTTGGTACACCAGAAGTCCATGGAAGTAGCTGCAAGAACTAGCATTTGTAGGAACACTGAATACTTAAACCATAACAAAAAGGTCATTCGACCTGTGTTGGAACAGGACACCATTTACTTTTAATGGACCTACCATCTAAAGCCAGAGGAATTTAATTCTAGAGCAAAATAGCTAGCTGTACAGGGGATCCAACTACTGCATTTGGAGTGCCTCACTGGGTAGGGTGCAGAAAATTAGCCTATGACAACTACATGGTATTTTGGAATTGATGGGAAAGTTGGGAAAACTAACTGCCACCAGCACCCCCAGCCAAAAGAGCTGCAGCATAACTTATAATGGTAGTCTCAAACAAAAATGAATTTGTCAGTTTCAAAGTCAGCTTGTTTATAAGAGTGCTCCATTGACAGGAGAAAGTCTGTCAGATATAGCATACACCAGCAATTCAAATGAAAAACCTTTCTATGCTTCTAAGAAAAGCATTTGAGTAATAGCAAATGCTAACTGCAGTGGACAATGAAAGCAGCCTAGTGGACAATCTTTGACATGATCAGTTTTCATGCCCTTTTATGCACAGACATGCAGAACAGAACCAAGACCAAAATTCATTTTACGGCTGCTAAGAAATCTAAGAACCAAGCCCCATACACCACAAACCATGGCAGAAACCAACACGCTTCTGAAAGATGTCCTAGCACTGGACAAGTTTAACATTCCTGCTGCAAGCTTTTCATTCACAGCTCAAGTTGACTTCATAACTCACTGTGTAAATAGTCTGCACTCTTCTCTACTCACTCAGTTATCTGCAGGTACAGTTTCCTCTCGACAGAATAGGATGACTGGCTACCTATTCATGTGTCCCAGTTACTGACAGAACCATTTAACCTGTGTAAATTGTAAGCATACATTTAAGAAGTTTCAGTTTCTGAACAAACTGAAATTTTCATTAGTTTTTAGAACCTAGTAGGAAATGCCAAAATCCACCATACAACAGTTTTGTTTCTACAATGTTAAAGCACTAATCTGTAAATTAAAAAAAAAATGCATCTTTAATAGGCTTCACAAGGCTAACACTCAATATAAAAATATCAGACCACATTCAAAATGCATTGTCGATATGGAATGTGTAGTTAAAGCATACATTCTCAAGTGGATTTACTGACCATTACACAGAACAAATGTAAAGGACTGTCAAACTCCACATGTCTGCATCAAGTTTTGTAAAGTTACCTAAGTGATATTTATCCTGATGCAAGTTCTCAAGATCTAAGAAATGTACCAGGTTAAGGAAAATTAAAAAAAAAAGTAAAAACCAGGTGAGGGTGAGTGAAGGAAAGGTTTTGTTAAAGGATAATTGAAGCACTCGATTCTCATACAGTGTGGTAAAGTAGCCAGTGCTCACCCAAATTCCAAAGTTCTTACACTAAAACTCATCCTGTGAACTAATCTGGAAACTGAAATCAGTTAGAATGGGAAGCATCCAGTGAAGGGATGGATTTGGAGGATTCTTCATAACTCCCAAAAGTCAATGGCCATTGGAACGATCTTGAACCAAAACATTTATTCATGTGCAGCTGAGAAAGAAAAGTACATAGATTAGAGGCAAACCTCGCATACAGTGCTCACAAACTTGGTCTATTTCAAGTGTTCTGTGCCAAACTCCAGTTTTTGCAAATTCTGTAACTTCAAAACAATTGCCACATTACAAGTTTCACAACCAGACAACCATGTATTTGATACACACAAGTACAATTCAAAAGACACCGCATCTTACTCAAAGCATAATATGTGTTTAAATTACATAGGCTGTAACTAGGCTAGAGGGCCTTATGATGCCTTTAAATTTAGCCATGCCCCAGAGTGGTATACTCTTTTCCAGACCTGTGCTCTGTTGGAGGGGCAGTTACCCCTTCTGTATGATTTTTATTGACCTCTTTTCTTGACGATGTTAACAAACAAGTGATGTGCTTTAGAGCACCAGCTTATATGGTGCATGCAACCTATGCTCTCAATAACTGAGAAGCCCTCTGCTGTGTCAGGAAAGGGTAAGAAGTGATGTGGGTGAGAACAGTGGTGGGGAAAACTATTGGGGGTCCAAGCAACTCTTAACGTTTTGATATCAAAATTTTCAGCCCTGTAGAGGGCTCTAATAACTGACTTTTTCTATATCCTTTTTTCCCTAACCACAACTTGATCAATAAACTTTTCAGAACCTCATACAGACCTTTTCCTCCATTCTGACTACCAAAGTAGTTATTGTGAGTGAGGTTCTGAATCTTTGTATTACACCCGTGTGTAATTTTCTTTTCTGTGGTGGCAGATGTGTTCCCTGATAATACAGCCCCTACAGTTCTGGACCACTCATTGCACACTTCTGCACACTGAATCTCTGCTGCAGTGCTATACTCCAGTTAGCAGCCTTAGCGTGAATCAGAGAGCTTACCTGTCAGTCATCCTACTTTAACTTCTACCAAACTTCTGCTAAGTGGTGTCCAAGCAGTTGGCCTAGCTTCCTTCCACCCCACTCCATCTGCTGCTCACTGACATTCCCTTTTGCCACTGTTTAGCTTCTCTGATGCTTGGGAGTGCTAAATTTAAATTAGAGGCCAAAGGGAGGGCTTCATCCATCTGTGTTGTGTTGGGCCTGACAGATATCTGACTTCACCTCAGGTTTTTCTGATAAGGCTGGGGGAATAGGAAGTGATACAGACATGGCATTCAAGCACAGAAGTATAAATAAAAAAATAAGAGTTTCTTGCTTTAGTATTTGGAAATGTAGAGCACACATACAGTGAAGCACCTTTCTGGACATGGCATCTTATAAAAGTTTGCAGGGATTATCACACTCACTGTGAACTTACCACCCATCAGTGGCTTGGTGAGCCTAATACAGCCCTGAAGACATGTCATTTGCAGCTTAATCTCTTTGTGAGTAACTAGTGCATTTATGTGTCCATTTCTGCTCTATCCCCCCTCAGGATGGGCACATCCATCCTCTCCTGCAAAATCCATCAGCTCCCTTAGCCCCTATTTGAACAAAAAAGTATCTAGGAGATAATGTTCTCTGAGTGCATTAAGAGGTTTTCCCAAAGTAGTTAATGTTCTCTGAAAATATTCAGGGGTTTTCCCAGCTGGGAGAGCTATAAAGATAAGACAAAACCAATTAGCACTTAGAAGCACAGGCTGGACCATGCTTCTTAGCATGGATGACCTTTCTTTTAGGTTAACTCAAGTCTGTGAGTGTGGCTGTCAGTTTGGGACTTTTCTTCCTATTAGGAGGGTAAAACTTCAATATTTGAAGGAGTACATAGTTTTGTGTCTTAGTATTAAGTTAATAGGTTTTAGGGGGGATATTGGGGTGTGTGTTTTTTTTTTTTGAGGGCTTTCAATAAAAATAAAACATTTTTATAAGATGTGATATAGGCTCAAATGTATATGACAAGAAACAACTGTACAAAAGTTCAACCTGCCAAACAGTGTATGTAGGTAACACAAAAGTTGGAACTAGACATTTAACAAAAAAGGTGTTATGCATGAAAGGTGGGAATAATAACTTTTTAATACAATGATGCTTTCTTTGATGTCTTTAAATGTACATTGCCTCACAGATAAATACAAACAAGAAGGAGTAGTTAACTATATTAAAACTGTAGAGTGCAAATAACTATGTTACAGGAGACACACTTAGAAATAACTGAACATGTGAATTTGATAAATAACTGTTTTTAGGATGGTTATTCAATGGAATACCTGGGACAAAGGAAAAGAGGAGTACTTATATTAATTGCAAGAGGAGCTCCAATACTGATAAAAGATAAAAAAAGATAATAATGTCAGATTTGTAGTACTAAGGGGCTTCTGGCAAGGGAGGAGGATTACACTAGCATGTGTTTACATTCCACCTAAAACTGCTATAATGGACCTTAAGAAAGTTCTGGGAGAAATAATCAGTTTTCATCAAGGAATATTACTTATAGGTGGAGTCCGGAATTTGATTTGCAGCAGTGAAGATGTGTCTAGGGTCGCAGAAGAGAAAATATAACAAAGGAGGGTAGATTTTTGAAGAAATTTATGAACATATTTGGCATGGAAGATCTGAATTCAGTAATAGGAGTTTGGAGTGAATTTACATATTATTCCCTAAGATATAAAAACTGGGGTAGGCTAGATAGAATTTACATTTCACAGGAACACGTGCATTTAATTGAAGGTCTTGATACCCACCCAATAACTATTTCAGATCATACACCAATAATAGCTAAAATAAAAATGCAGGGCAATGAAGTAAAAATGAGACATTGGTGGTTTCCCACATATCTGTTGAAAAGAGAGAAATTTAAGGTGTGGGTAGTGGAGATTATTCAGGAGGTGTTAGAGAGGACAGAAATTTCTTCTGAAAAAATAGCTACGGAATGGGATAAAATTAAGGTGGAATTTAAAAATAGGATGGAAATAAAGGAAATGGAACTATGGTTAAGAAGTAATAAGAATTATTTAGAGGGAACGACAAATGTTAAAATGTGGCAGAATAGGGGGACTTTCACAGAACAAGAAGAGGATCAACTGCAGAATGCTAGGCAGAAAATAAGGGATTACCTAGATAATAGGCACAAGCTTGGAAATATTTCTGTTAAGCAACTGGTTTTTTTTGTAATAACACTAGAGCACAAAAACTTTTACCACAATGACTCAGGCAACAGAAAGTAGAAAGGGCTGTCGTCGCCAAACTTAGGGAGCCTATAACAAAGAAGGTAACAAGATATCCTGTACAGGTATTAGAAATATTTCAGAAATTCTATGAGAGTCTCTATAAAGCAGAGAAACATGAAAATCAAGAAAAGATACAAATGGAAATGTTTATGGAAGAATTAAATATGCCAGGGTTAGAGGTAGATGAGGCTCAATTACAGTTAGGATAGGAGGAGGTGAGATAATAATTGTGATGTATAACCAATCTACAGGAAAATCCCCAGAAATAGATGGTATTCCTGTGGAAGTTTGGATGTTAGGAGGACAAAAAACAATAAAGATCTGGAAGCTTTTTTTTAAACAAAAGATAATACAAAAACTGAGAAAATGGAAGCTTTGTTATATGGATATGGATAGTAAGATACAAGCAGTTAAAATGTTTTTAGTCCCTTTAGTCTTATACACAAGCCAGGTATATTTTTATCAACCAGAAAAAAAGTTGTGGGCAGCAATTAATAAGGAGCTGAAGGACTTTATCAGGGAGGGGAAGACAGCAAGAATCAAATGGGATAAGCTGCTTCTTCAAGTAGAACAGGGCGGCTTGGGATTATCCAGTTTGAAGGGGTATTTCAGAGTTACACAGTTAAGAGTCCTACACATAGCACAAGCAGAAAACTATAATTCAAAGTGGAAAGGGATGATGATGATGATGATGATGAAACATGGGGGAAGCTCAAGAAACAAGGAGAAACTGAAATTTGCATGCAGGCCTTTAAGGAGAATAACAATAATCATACAGAATATTATATCCATAAAGTAGCAGAAAGTATTCTAAGAACTAAACCAACATAGGAATGAAGAAAGGATATTCTGACAACAGGGATGTCTGCAATTAGGGATACGACAATAGGCAAGATGGGGCCAGAATTTATTGGAGAAAACTGGCAAAGGAACCAAGGTATTGGGAGCAAATAATGAGAGAGTGGAAAGATGATTGAATGGGAAGACACCTAGAATTTATTTGGACTACAGGTTAGAGATTGCCTTCCCTATCAGGGATTGATATCAGAGCATAGGCAAAGAGAAAGAAAAAAGGGGGTCCTAAATGAAAGACCAACACTGGTAGTGTTTCTAATAGAATCTAGAGCATAAGCTGCCATTAAAAATGGAATAATTAGTACAGCATATAAAATATTGCATGATAACTATAAGAATCAATCAGGGGAGGTTAGAAAGGATTGAGAAGAGAAATTGGATAAGCAATTCAGAAAGAAACAATGGGAGGATATATGTATGTCTCCCAAATATGCAACAAAATCTAGAAGATTTAGGATTTTTGTCTGGAAATGTTTACATAGATATTTTTATACCCAAGTAGACTTCAGAGAATTTTTCCTCAGGTAGACAGTAAATGCTGGAGGTGTGAAAGGGAAGAAAGAGGTAAATGAGAACATATTTTCTGATAGTGCGGTGAGTTGGCAGACTTTAAGGAGTCCCTGTGGGATGCACTGTCAGAGATGCTGGCTGGGCAGATTGCTCTGACGAGGGAGATGATTTTTCTGAGCTATGATGCAGAATCAGAAGTGTTTAGACATGGAAAGGGCTTGCTGTATCATATAATGGTGGCTGCCAAAAAAGCAATTACTAGAAAATGGATATCAAAATCTAAACCAGCTACACTGGAAGTAGTGAATATAGTAACAGAGAAAAAAAAACAACTGGAACCGAGATCTTTAGAAAAAGGTAGGAGCAACCTACATAGGAAAAAATAGGAATCCAGGGAACAACAGATACAAGGGAGGAATGAGGTCTAAAAGGCAGCAGGACTTAAATGTGCTATGTAATGTTTGAGTGAGAAAGATTGTGTAGATTTAAAGTGATGTATAAGGTTTGCAACTCATATTTTGCCCTGGAGTTTTTTTTTTGTTTTTTTTTTTGCTTTCAGGAGCTGCAGAATCTTTTAGAAGATTATGTTTTTTTAATAGTTTTCTTAATATGTTTGAAGAAGAAACGTGGTGTATGCACTAACACTGATGTCAAAAATTTAAGATGGGTCTTGTGGTAGCACTCAGAGCTTGTGTGTGGTTTGTAGTGAGAGTTTTAATTGCTTCATACAATTACTCTTGACTAAAAGGAGCCATAATGAAATCTTACTGCTCATATGAGTGTTTAGATTGATGGGCAAAGTTAAATAGTTTTTAACTGCCCTCTCTACTTTGCTGAGCTGAAACATACAGTATATTTTATTTATTTGTAAACATGGTAGTAGACAGGTTTGAGTACCCTTTTCAACTATGATCTAGGTCCAGAGCATCACAAACAGAAAGAAGACAAGTTCAAGTTATTCTAGTTCATATCTTTTGTTTGCATAAACTATTCCCTGAAGCTGTTGGCTATGTTTGTAAGCAAATTAATGTACTAGATGGATGCTGTTTAAGAAAAGAAATGCCAGTGTTGTGTATTTCTTTATAATCATTTCTAAACAGACAGACCACTAGTAAATGAGCATAGGTTTGTGGCAGATGTCTTTGTTTGCCCTCCTGCCATGGTTTAGAACACTGATCTTTCTATTTAGGAAGCATTTTTTTATTTAACTCAGACTTCTATTTAATGTCACCCAACAAATAGCTTGTCTGCCCCCATATTATTAACACTTTACTACCATATGGATACCATCTGTCATAACAAAGGGTTTAGTAATTATTTAAAGATAGGCATACTTGACTTGCATAAAACTTTGAATCTTCCTAGCAAAATGTTCAGCCTGGTAAGTATTGAATATGCAGGTTATTAAACTGCCGCATGAAAGTAGATACAAGGTCTGCCTGCCACATCAGTTTAACCATAGCACATATCACAGCGTTTTTCAGTATAAGAAAATTGCTTTGCAATGGAGGATTCTACAGCATATTAAGAAATCCCCTTTGGATCTAGATCAGTGAACATGGGATTCAATTTTCCCAGGTAATAACATTCTTTGTAGATATGTCATAATCAACAAATCTCAAATCTTCTAAACTGGTAAGGAAGCTGTATCAGACACAACAAGCTATGTAGGAAGTATATCCACATCTTTGTCCAGATAGTATTCAAGTATCCTCACAATAAAAGTGTCACATAAGTAAATGACATTAGGAAAGGGATAGGATTTAATGAAAACTTTGCACTTATACCAGGAGGCCAGCAAAAAAAAAGTCAGCTGTGATCCAGCTTATATCTGTTATGTGCTTATAGGTTAATAGGTTCATAGGTGTTTACTAGACTAATGACCACAGGGGCCATTTTTAAGCCTAGCCATTCATCCCAAGTCTCTGGCAATTTCTGGTACCCTTGATAAGTATAAGCAGGGGCTTGACAAGTGAAACAATAACAAAAACATACCAAAGGGCTCATTATAGTCAATGACAGGTCTGATGAATGCTGCATACAGTGGAACAGTGACTTCTTTGGACCTGGATGCCATACCTTTGTTTATAAGCTGCACAGCATAGAATGATTTCCTCACTACTATATAAAAATGCTAGTCAAAGGCTAGATTACTGTCTATGTGTGTCCCCAAGTCCTTGACTACTGGGTCAACTCTTAGGGGTATGTTGTCAATATGATAGTTATCAGGGATGGATGACTTCCTAAAGGATAATATTATGCATTTCTTAGTTTTATTCCATGGCTCTGGCACCAGTTGTTTGTCATTATCAGCCCTTCCTGGAAACATTATTTTGGTGGGTGATTCAATGACAGCTTCTAATTTGCAATCATAGGTTCATAGTTTCATAGGTAAGTACTAGGCTATCTGCTCGAGGGCATATGTAAGCCTAGTCAGAATGTGTTGGCTTTCACTGCACCCTTAGATTAGTTCCCAGTGCCTCTGTCCAGCAGAGCCATTAGTTCCCTGTGCCTCTGACGAGCAGAGCCACTGCAGTGATCCCCGGGGTAAATTTTCTGTTTCCCATCCACTCATCAAGGTTTCTCTTGAAGAGTTTTAGTGAGGGGCTCTGCCTAATGTAGCTTGGATTCCTGTTCCAAAGCATGGGGAGTATCTGGGACAGGAATCTATCCCTCCAGCAAGTCCTATTTATCATTATGGTGAGGTTTAGATCTCTAGAGTGTGTGGCTCTCGGGGATTTGTTTTTTTTTTTAGGTGGAGCATGTCCATCAGTTCTGGGTTGGACATGGCCTTGTATGTCAGGCAGAGATCACCTCAGAGTAGGCAGTATGCAACCGAGTACAGCTGGAGTTTCTTCAGTCAGGATGCATAGGGATCTGTTTGAGGCCAGTAATCCTCTTGGTGAGGTGCTTCTGTAATCTTTCCAGCTGTTGCAGGTGTCTTGTAAGGTACATCCCAAATGGGGCATTATACTCTATGATGGGTCTGATGAGTGATGAGTAGAGGGTCACAATGACCTCTTTTGATCTGGATGAGAACCCTTTTGTGATTAGGTGGGCCATGTACAAGGATTTTCTAACCACCTTGTCAATATGATTAATAAAGGGGAGAGATTACTATCTACTTGGGTCCCCAGAGCCCTTATTTTATTTTCTGTATTTAGGGGACTACCATGTATGTGGTAGTTCGCGGGTACTTTGTTTTTTCCAAATGGGATGACTATGCACTTTTTGGCATTTAGCTTGAGGCCATGATTTTGACACTAGTTGTCTGTCTCAGTGAGACCCTTCTGAAGGATGTCTGTATCAGCCGGAGAGAAAATTATGGTCCCCAGTTTGCAGTTGTCTGTGAACTTGGTCAGCCATAGTCCTCCTGTGCTTGCCTGCACCTCTGAGAAGTATATACCGAACAGGAGGGGTCCCAGGACTGAGCCCTGGGGGACGCCCCTTGTAACCAGTTTAGAGTCGGAGCTAGAGTCTGCAACTCTCATCGTGTGGGTTCTATCTGTGAGCCAATTGGCAACCCATCTTGTGACATAGGAGTTTATGTTCAAGCTGGTGAGCTTGTCTATAATACCAGAATGTGGAATGGTGTCAAAAGCCTTGCGAGGTCTAGGTAAGCTGTGTGGACCTCCTTTCCCTCATCTAAAGCCTTGTTAACTGTCTCAAAGAAGTCCACCAGGTTTAGGAGGCATGAACTGCCCTTAACAAAGCCAAACTGGGTAGGGTCAAATGTTTGGAGGTTCCCAATGTCTCTGTTAATGAGTTCCATGATAATGCGATCCATAGCCTTGCAGACCAGGCATGTCAGGCTTATAGGGTGATAGTTCCTGGGGTTCGTTGTGGCTCCACCTTTGTGGAGTGGGATAATTGTTGCTGTGCGCCACTCTATGGGTACTCTATGGGTACGTAGCTTGTAGACAGGCTGAGTTTGAACAGTGTTTTTAGGTGAGGGGTTAGTTCATTTTGGAGTTCATGTAAGACACAGCCTGGGACTCCGTTCAGTTCCATTGAAGCTGTATTTTTGGCTTTGGATAGGGCTGTTTTAACCTGTGAATCAAGTGATTGCCGGGCTCTACATTCTTCTGGTATGGTTATGGGCCCTTTAGGGGGTAAGAGGGGGGTGAAGTTTGCACTAAACCTGTCTTCCAGAATGTTGGCAATATCAGTCAGTTCAGTGTATTTTGTGCCATTCTGCACTAACTCAGAGTAGATCTGAGAGTTTCCACTTAGGTTCTTGACATAGCTAAAGAACGCTTTGTGGTTATCTTTGGAGTCCTTGGCAATTTTTCTTTCGAAGCTAGCCTTGGATGATTTTATGAGGGATCATAATTTTTTGCTGATACTGATCAGGGATATCTTTCCTTCTTGGGATTTTACTCTTTTCTGTACTAGTTTCCTCCTTCTATTGTATAGCTTGTATATGGCAGGTGTCCACCAGACTGGTTTCCTTTTCTTAGAGGAGTGAGTCTTGGTTTTGCTTGGGATAGCACGATACATGCATTCTTGCAGGTGCTCATAGAGTGCCTTTGTAAGGGACTCAGCAGCTTGGACAGCATTGTCCTTTAGCATGGGGGCTGTGAATCTTTCCACCTCAGTCTTAAGTAACGTGAAGTTTGCTTTTGAAAAGTTTTTCACAGTGGTTTCCTTGATTGAGAGTGGGGGTGGAATGTGGATATCCAGAGTGATTAGTCTGTGGTCTGATCTAACCAGCGAGGGGTTGAACTTTGGTGTAGAACACCGGTCGCCAATATTGGTAATATGTTGTCACCTCTGGTGGGGATGTTGACCAATTAATCCAAGGCATTTGATTTTATAAATTCTAGGAAGCATTGGGCAAAGTAGTTAGTACTTGAATAGTTCTCCCAGTTAATGTTTGGGTAACTGAAATCACCCAATATTAGGGCATTTGCTAGGATCTTCATATTTCCCAGTGTCTTCAGAAATGCAGAATGGGGGTCCTGGGTCATGGTGGGTGATCTGTAGCAAGATACAATTTGAATTGCAGTTTTGCCCATTGTTAGTTGCACATGGATGATCTCTGAGGCATTGTGCTGCACCACCAACTTGGAAGTGTGGGTATCCTTGATGAATATGGATACACTCCGCCTTTTGTGTTTCAGTCTGGGTTCTGTGGCCGAAATGTATGGTATGAGTTATAGCCTGGTAGTGCTGGGATGCTCTCTGGAGCCTTAAACCAGGTTTCTGTTACTGCACAGATATCGATGTTCTCCATACCAAGGAATGCCTCGAGTGCATGCATTTTGAGGTTTAGACTTCTGGCGTTACCCTTAGTTTTTGGTTACTTATGCTATTTACAGTGGTGGGTTTGCCTTTTGAGCCTTGCCTAAAAAAGGCACTATGTGGAGGGCAAAAGCCTTGGCCAGTATTCGAAAGCCTAAGGATGACAGGTTCAAGCCATCTCTTGTAAAGCAACGTGGCTTGTCGAGCATGTCATCCCAGCTGGACAGATACTGGATCCCCTTTGAATGACACCAGAAACTTAGCCAGTTGTTGAAACTGATCATTTTTCCTTTATACTGTTGCATCATTCTTGGTGAGGGCAGGATGCTACTCAGGGTCAGGTTCATATCGGCTTGGGCTATGTGATCAGAGAGCTCTTCCATGTCTCTTTTCATGTAGTCCAGGGAGGTACATCTCAGATCATTCACACCAACATGAATGACAGAGTCATATTTGTACCTGTTCTGGAGCAACCTGAGTGCTTGTGTTATGTGGCGGATCCTGGCACCTGACAGGCAGCTGTCACCTTCTCCATGTCCAGCCTAGTTAGTGGGACATCAGTGTGCCTGACTATAGAGTCGCCTATTACTAGTGTGTTGGGTATGTTATTTTGCCTTAAGGGCTGTGATTGCATGGCACACTAATTATGTGAAGTATGTGTTTCATGGTTTCTGATGGGGTGTGGAGGTTGCTTGGGTGTCTGCTTTGGAGGTCTCTGTTACTTTTGCAGATTTTTATTTAGAGCCTCCGAATATGTTTTCGTGTATTTATGTGTGTTATTTGCCGGTGTTGGTTTAATAAGTCTATGTGAGACTGGTGGTGTGTTGCAAGTATTTTCCTTCTCCTCTTGATGGTCAGTTCCATTCTTGGGTTGTGAGAGCTTTGCCTCCAGTTTGGCTGTATAACTGCATCTCTTGCATATATTAGTGTTTGATGGTAGGAGGAGACGGTTGTCTGTGTACATGAGGCAGTTGTAACATTGCCTCAAAATGCCCAGATTCACCAGTTGGACTGGAGAGTACACCTGAAACTGCCCTTTGGACATGCCTGAATAGGTAAAGTGAGCTGCTTTATGATCGGCTGGTAGGGACGAATAGTCTTGTCCTTCTGGACAGTATAGGGGGGTCTATTGCTATGGTTAATTAGTGCTTGCTATGAGTTTTGAGCAAGTGCTGGGCTGTGAAATTAATGGTTTGAGTGCTTAAGTTGGAAGTTTGTCTAGTTCCAAGGGAAAAATTGAAGTGTAGACTTCGTGGAGCTGGGAATAGTTTAACCCTAGATAACTGGCACTGCCTGGCACGCAAAACTGCACAAATGTGTTTTTTATGGCAGGGAAATGAAAGAGAATGAAATTAGCCCAAAATGGCCAATAAACTACTAACTTCTGGGCTGAAACCAGTCCTCCAGGGACAGATAGGCTGCTCACAGGTGAACAGAGAAACTTCCTTCAATCCAAGTAAGGTATGGGCAACACAGAAACTTGTAACACAGCCCTGAATTCAGCAATAACCTGAAAACTGGACTTTACTAGTTCAGAAAGGTGGGAAACAAGTATATGTTTTTTTTTTGTTTGTTTTTCAGAAAATAAAGCAGATACAATAAAAAAACATTTTAAATGCACAGAAATGGCTATCACACTTTAGTGTGCAGCCTACAACAGTTAAACTGATTATTTAAACACAAAAATTACTTAGTTCAAGTGCAGGCAGCAAATAAGTACAATATGTAGCAGAAACAAGCTTTTTAAATCACAGAAACGCTAAAAAATGGTGTTTTAAGTGGAAGTAGTTAAAGACAGCAAGAAAATGCAGAAAAAATTATACTTAATCACTCCAAATTCTCTCTTTTGTCTCTCTGCTGCTGTAGAACTCTGCAGGTCACTTGGCAGGCACTCGCTGAGCTGAAGCAAATTTATCAGCAAATCATCAGCAGATTTAGTCAGCCAGATTCCAGTGACATTGGCCTTGACTTCAGGGAAGTAAATGCCAAAAAGGAGCTGTCCCAGGACTGATCCATGAGGAACTCTGCTTATGACTGTCCTCTTTGTAGAGGTGAACTCCCCAGTTCTTACTTCCTGGGTCCTGTCTGTGAGCCAGATGGCTATCCACTGGGTGGCATAAGGGTTTGTACCTGTCTTCTTAAGTTTGTCAACAATGCTTGAGTGAGGTTTTGTGTCAAATGCCTTGGCCAGGTCAAGGTAGACAGTATGAAACGTTTTGCCATCATCCATTGTTTTAGTGACCTTCTCAAAGAAGTCCACTTATGTACCTGTGGTCCACCTCACTCCTCGAGCATTGCAGCATGTGTATTTCTAGCTGGTAGAATGTATGCAGCTTCACTGTCAGACATTTACCTCACATAACAAACTGTCCCAACCTTCAAGTCTTCTCTGTGGTTGTGTATAGCAAGTGGACCTTCTGCAAAGGAATTCCTTCATATTTAACCTTCACAAATGGTCCCTAACCATGCACCTTTTCTGCTCTTTTCATATCCCTCACATGCTGCCTAGCCTTGATTCTGCATCCTGATGCAAAATGTGTTTTTACCTAAACACCATGCCACTTTTCTTCCTTTCTTCTGTCTCTTTAGCAACAGGTTTTATAAGAAACTTTCCGCTGGACTTTAAGATTTTTGCTGCATCACACCATCCTTTCTGGGTTTCCATAACCACACATTCACATGTATACAGCCGCACAAAATCATGAGTGCAGGTACACACACACACACACACACACACACACACACACACACACACACACACACACACACACACACACAAACACGCACTCGCATGCATGCACACACACACACACACACACACACACACACACACACACACACACACACACACACACACACACACACACGCACTCATGCATGCATGCACACACACATACACACACACGCACTCATGCATGCAAGCATGCACATGCGCACACACACACATACACGCACTCATGCATGCATGCATGCACACACACACGCACTCATGCATGCATGCATGCATGCACGCACACACACACACACGCACACACACACACACACACACACACACACACACACACACACACACACACACACACACACACACACACACACACACACACACACACACACACACACATATCCTCCCTCACTTTACCTATATCCATCAGCATGTAGAACATTCATCATATATTATTCTCTTTCACCTCAAATGTTCCCTTTATTTCCTTCAACCCCATACATATTTTCTATTTTCTCACTAGAAGCACTTGTTCAATCATTCATCCTAAATGCCATAGTGCTGCTGACAATGACTAAGTATGTGGTATAGCATGAGCATATATTGCCATTATTATTCCACTCTCCTATAGCTACAATGTTTAAAACAAGCAAAATAAGTTCCAGTAACAAGACTGGTACATTAGTTATTGAAGTCCAGAAGTCTTACCCTAAAACACATGACTATTAACATAGACTCTTGTATTTTTAGAGTAACATACATACCAGATATTATTTTTCCTTTCAGTGGTTTCCATACCTGGCAGAACATATTTTGAAATATCTATAGCAGTGTTCTACATGCACTGGGAGCAATGCACCATCTTGCTTCTGCAGTATGGTACTGGGTGCTTCATCTTCTACAGCCCCCTCCCCCATTTTAGAAAACTAAGTCCTTGTAGTATTAGAGCACTCATCTGTGCCAAAAACTTCACCAACAATGCTGTTTTATTTTCTGAAGAGCACTCTGTGAAGTGTATTCCTTCTGAGAACTAAGCGCTTTACTAGCACTAAGTGCTTAATTAGCTTTCAAAGGCTTTGAAAACAGATACAACACTATATGCTGTTACACATTTTTTTTTTTGCATCCTGTAGTACACGGAGCTGAAAAAGCTCTATACACTACAAAAATTACAATCCAGTCTCTGATCATAACCAGCTTTATGTGTTCTCTATATTGATGCTAAGATTCACCTTGAGAGCAAGTTTCTTGGCATCTATGTATGAAATACATAATAAACTGGTTATGATTGGAGATCCAGTCTTAATCTTCTAGGTTTTAGTTACCATTTAGTGGCAAGCACTTTTTATTAAAATAATACTTGAGTAACTGTCTTGCCAATTGCTGTTTTATGCTACCCATTAGTTACTAGGAAAAATAAACATCAGTGACATAGCATTAGCATTTCATGAGTTTTCAGAGGTATTATGCTCTTTGTTACAACAAATAGTCTGGTGTACATTGATTTCCATGCAGACACACAGATGGCAACAGCCAGTGACAAAACTTACTTTAGTTCCAAGAACTTACAGAAGACGGACTTGAACTATCAGTTTCAGAGCATTCATATTCAGATGGTAAAGCAGCATTTCTGCACATTTCATTATGATAAACTTCATAATGTTTTGCAAGATTAAGCATGTCATGTAGGTATTAGGCACTTTACTGTGAATTCCTAGCTGGTCATCCAGATACTTCTTAATAAACACTTATCATGTTATCATATTGTATTATACAAATCATAGAAAATACTTATTTCCTATCTACCCTCTATTAGCTTTCAGATTACACCACCACTAAATATACTACTGCCCTGCATCTTCTATTTCCTTCTTGACCCCTACTTCTCCACTCCCTGCAAACAATAACATACAGATCCAGTTACTTAATCATGCTACTCCTCAGCTTATCCTCTATTCTTCTCCTCCTACTGAACCATCTCTCATCCTACCATGACTCTATAATAGCTCCCAACATCTCCCCATTTCTGTCCCAGGCACCTATTCATACTTCCTTCTTACACTCTCCACACATTGAACCAAACCTCTTTAATGATGTAATTTACCTTTACTCCAAATATAGACTGATTAACCCCATTTCAACTCTAACCAAAACAAAATTAAGTGGAAAAATACTCTCCAAAAACAGGTATCAGTAATTGCCCAATATAATAAAATCCTTCTAGGAGACATTCACTCTAATCCTGGCCCCACCTATCACAATGAACATCAAGACAATTACAATTCTCTTCCACACACTACTCCAACTCTGCAATTGTCAACCTTCAACCCTAGTAATATAACATTTGCTGTTATAAATGTTAGAAGCATAAGAAATAAAATTGCTGAAATACATGCCTGGATTACCCACATATGCTTGATATTCTTGCTGCAACTGAAAATTGGTTTAAATCAAGCAAAAACAACTCTGAAATTAAACCTTCCAGCTATAATACTATCAGAACTGACCATATAAAAAGAAAAGGTGGAGATATCACTTTAATAATTCCCAACAGTTACTACATTTCCACTTACAACAAATCAATACCAAAATTCAATTCAGTAGAGCTTATTATTACTTTCCTGAAATTAAACAATTATAAACAAATATGTATTATTGTCCTTCACATCCCTCCTGATGACAATACAGCTATACTGGAAAATATCCTACATTGGATATGCATAACAATTCCACAATAAAAAATACTACTAGGTGATATGAATTTAAATTGGTTGGACATAAACTTTAACTCTTCTACATCTAGTGTGAACTTATTTGGTTTCACACAACTAATTAATAGCCTCAAGCATTATAGCAAGACATCTAATTTCCTATTAGACTGGATCCAAGTATCAGACCCTAACAAATACACCACCCCAGATACAATATCTGACTGTCTCAGTGATCATCTCCCAGTCTATACAACCAGACATCTCAAACATCCACTTAAACAGCATATTTATAAGACAACATACGACCTTTCCAAGTCTAACCTAAAATGTTCATTACTACTCTATCATCTATTAACTGGAACTTCCTAAACTTCTCCCCTAAGGCGATGCTGTAAATTAATTCAGTACAACTTTCCTGAATATCCTAAATAGCACTGCACTTCCAAAAAGAGTAGAATGCTAATCAGGATAGAGAAGAAGCATGGAAAGAATGGCAAAATATAAAACCCCACAATATCTTGTAAACCTCAGAATGCTTCATAATTGTACTAAAAAGCAAATAAATGAAGACAAAAAAAACTGTACTATAATAACTCTCGGAATAATAGTAAACACAACCCTAAAAATTTCTGGACAGCCTTGAAAGAATTCTTGTATCCCGGCCAAAGATTCATCTCTAACCCTCCCTCAATAACTCGCCACATTAAACCGCAATACAGTGCAACTCTTATTTCATAGATAGTATAGCATTTCTAACCAGAGATTCCCCAATATCTAATCCTGATCCTGCCCAGTAGACACATATCACCACATCGACTTTCACCTTCAAACCTGTGCCCACATCCTATAAAATATACTCTTAAACAAACTCAAACCATGCTTCACTTCAGCTGATGACCCTCCAAGCAAGTACCTTAAAATAACAGCTGATAGCATTGCCTATCTGTCTCAGTCCTTATAAATAGGCCATTTCAGGAATCCCACATTCTCTGTCTCATGAAAAAAGTCACAAATTATCCATCTGCACAAAGAAGGACATTCAACAGATATTACTAACTTTAGACCTATAGCAGTCTAATCACCCTATCCAAAATACTTGAAAAATGTATTCAAAATAAATAATTAAACTATCTCCTGCAGGAAGAACTCCTGTCCCCTACACAAAATGGCTTCCATCCTTCCCATAGTACTAGCACTGCCCTTCTAACCTATATAGATACTGTCAATAAAGCTAGAGATAATGGCAAACTAGCTCCTTCTTAGTGCCTTTGACATAGTTTGTCACAGCAAACTTCTAATTCAAATGTCTTCATTAGGTCTCTCTCATCTATCATTCTCACCAACAACCTCCACACATCCATATACTGGGCCTCCCTAATACAGTATGCAGATGACTTCACACTCATTTGCATGTCTGACAACAATATGGCATACCTCCAAAAAATTACTCAGGAAGCTTTAGCAGCCACTGAAACATGGGTTTGAAACTCACAACTCATGCTCAACCCTTTAAAAAAAAAAGAAAAGCTTTTACTTTTCCCTCCAAATCCCACTCATGAAAAAACAAAATTTAAAGTCCTCTCTCTTGATAATACAACCCTTCTTCTTCTTTCAGCTTTTTCCTGGTTAGGGGTTGCCACAGCAGATCACCTGTCCGCTCATGATTGGCAGTGGAGTTTTTACAGTGTCGAGTTACCGGCCCGGCAGCCAACCTTCCACAGAAGGCACACACAAGCATGCACTCACGCCTATGAGGTAGTGAGAAAGGGGGTGTAAGTCTGAGAAGGGAATGGGAAGACAGAAAAACAGCAAGCAGGAAATGTGAACTGAGAAGTAACTTGTACGAGGTAATCAAGTTGGGAGGCATCTTTAAATATGAAATTCTTTAGCTGAGATCTGAATTTTGGGATTCTCATGTTTATGGGGCAGGTATGGTAAAATGTGGTTAGTGCTATGGAATTTACTTCTTGTTTTTGTGAAGTTGGTCTTTTGGATCTAAAAATTCTTATCCTGTAGTCAGAGGTGCTCTGGGTATGTCTGCTGGCTGGGGGTGGGAGTTAGGACTGAACTATGTAAAATAATCTAGTAGTGGTCTGGATCTGTGCTGTTGATAGCCATTTAGCTTTCTTAACAAAAGCACAGCTGCCCTCTTTATAAGGGGCTAGAATGATGAAACAGCAAGCAAATGTGGTTGCAGGTAGTTTGAAGAGCTACCATGTTCTTTTGCAGGCTGTTGAGATAAGTGTTTGTCCATATTCAAGCTAAACAAGGAGGATTCCCTTCCATAGTGCCACTTTGCTCACTGGTACTAGGAAGTGGTAGATTTGCCTTACAACCTTATATATGTTTGTTTTTATCTTATTATGGTGCTGAATGCTTAATTGTTGGTCCAGCCAGATGCCAAGGTACTAGAAAAGTTTGTGGTTTCTAATTGTTATTTATTGCATTGTGTTTTCCAGTCTTGTGGGACTGATGAAATCTTTGGTTTTGTTACAAAGAACATTGATTTTGTTTTCTTTGTGTTTTAAAAACAATAACGTGCCTGTGACTTATTCCAAACCTCTATAAATAAGGACAGTTTAGATCTCTCATGCCACACTGTCACACATAAAACTTTTATTTTAAATATCTTCTTTTACATCTAAAATGCTGGGGCATCATCATGGGAAAGGGAACAAGATTTACAAAGAAAACTTTCATGTATTTGAATTTAACAGAATATATTGAACAAAAACACACACATGGCCATTTGCTACATTTTCCAATGTAAGGTGTGCCACAGTTATTTCAGACAGCTCTATGTGTGAAACAGGCTGCATTATGTTTAAGGGATTAAAATCTAAAGACTGCTCTGCAGCCTGTTCATGAGTAGCAACTACGCCCTCACTGCAGTGTTGTCATCTTTCTTTGTCTGTCTTTGCTAGTAGCATTGCTCACATTGTTGAAACATTAGAACTGTATTTCTGAAAGGCATATTGCTAGCCATAAACATTCTTTTTCCACTGTTCCCTGTTACTTTATTGCAAATCAATGCAGAGAAGCCGCAAACTGAAACTGAATTATAAAACCATTTCACTTGGCAGTAATGGCACATCAGCTATAATTGCTATAAAATGGAGTTGTTATTCACTTTTATGGCTCCAGGGAAGCCTACAGTAATAAGTTTTTCAGGTCATTAGACACAAAACTTCCTTGTAGCATTTTTCACTAGCATTTTGCATGACATCATCTGTGTATTATGTAAACTACAAGGATATCTTGTTTCCCCTTTAAGGTGACTTTCTCTAGAAACTTCTGATACAGGTAATAAACAGGAATGAACATACTTTAGTGCATGTCAGTTTAGCAAGTTGTATATTTTTTTTTTAATTTTATCTGACTATGTAATAGTTTATGTCTTTGATGTTTTGGTTGAAAAACGGTTGTTTAACAAGCACAGTGCATTTTACACTTAGAAGAAGCATACTTATCCAAAGACAGACTAATGTTTTGTTTTTCCCATGTCCAGCTTGTGTGACTGGTCTCATTCCAGCCTAATTGAAACAACTGTTCCTGCTTTTATTTAATCCACTTTTATTTCTCAAGGTGTCAGTAACTGATTTCATAATTATTTACAGAGGCACTCTCTTGCTTGTGACCATGTACTTAAATTAAGCAGTGATCTGCTAAATAATGCCGTCAAATCAATGTATGCTTATTAGCAACCTGCTTATAGCCATTCATTGTTTCTCAGTTTTAATTGCTAATGGTGCTACAACAGTGATTCAGTTTAATTCTGGTCATTCCCCTTGTCATAGTTATCTATTTAAACAACTTCCATTAATTTGTTTTAAAGTAACGAGACAGTATCTGTAGATTAGATTCATGAACAAGTTTGTGTAGTACGGAGGTGTAATCACCCATTCATAAACAGAAAACTTTAAGCAAGGGAAACAGTACAGTTGTTTGAGTCAGATTAAGTATTCAGGTCCCTTTGAGGCATCCCATACTGCAAAAATTTTACAGCACCTGTAATAAGTAATGACAAATAGCTCCAGAACTGTGATTGGCTGCATGCATAATGTATACAAAGACAATGCAGCTACAGTGAGCAGGCTCAGACCAGCAACTGATGTCAGGAAGACCCTCAAAATAAGACAAACAAAAGTACCACTAAACAAATCTTGAAGTTACTGTAACTTAGTTCCTTACTATTCCTCAGGTAGATGGTATGTAAAGAAGTTATCTCTTTCTGGCCAGTACCCTGCTGCTATAAAATGTGACACAGGAGCCACTACATACCTAGTATAACCAAACATTTGAATTTAGTACTTAGATTTGTCAAAGCACAGACATTGACATCGCATGTTGTCTGCACATACTTATGACTTCTTGGTAAAAGACTAGCAATAATATTATCCTGTAGGAAACATCAGTGAGAAAAGGCTGCAATCATCAGTCACAAAAGTTGTATTCATCATTTAAATAACTCAGCCACCATATATTAATACACCCTCTTCTTTGCAAAAAGCTAATTCACTATACGCTCATAATGGCTGAACACAGGCTTAACAAAGTCAGATGTCATCATTCATTATATTCACACCACAGCTAAACAGCAATAAGACTGGCACAGAATTAATTGATTTGCCATCTTAACCAGGATGCACAAACACACAATAAATAATTAAATCAATAAAAGAGGCAGAAAAGAAAAATACAGCATTTCCAGCTCACTAGAAGCACACTTAGCAAGACATTTTGTGAGTACATGCCACACAGTAACATGTGAATACAATTGCTAGAAACAGTATTATGTTATTGTTCTGAATTGATAGTCTTGTGGTATTCACCAGTTCATCAGTAAGCACCACAGAGATGAGAAGTAAAGGAATGTGATGTAAAGAAACTGTAGCAGCATTCCTCTGTCTTTTAGTAACAGGCAAAACATTACAGAGTAGGTATTAAAAATTATATTGGAGTGCGGCAGTATTGGATTAAATCTACCAGCAGTCATCCTTTTTAAAAAATAGAGGGGAATGCGTATCAGTAATTATCTGAATAACGGTTAAGTAATCAGGCACCTACTTTTATCACCTCCCTAAGGGAGGTGATTTTAAAAGCTTATTAAGTTATAATGAAGCTAGGTGGCAAATTTTATTAGATGCCACAACTCCTCCAGGCTTAAATGAATACATATCAGTAAAACCATTTTTGGTACCTTTTAAAAAAAAATTATTAATAAAATTATGTATTCTATTTATTAGGTTTTAGAAATAGGATGACTATTTATATTTATTATACCAATCTATTATTATTATTGTATTTTAAAACTTCTTTATTATCAGATTACATCATTTACCATCACAATATTTATATATTATATTCGTCTAGACATTTTAAGCTATGAACTTTGTTATATTATGTGTCATATATTCGATTTAACACTATTTAACACTTCATAACATTTTTGTATATGTCTTTTTCATAGAAAGGTATTTGAATGAACATTTATGGATATTGGTGCAAAGGTTGTGAATTGTGTTAGGGTCACTTTAAATTTTCATATTCTAGTTTGGCGCCTAAAAAGGCATAAATTAGCTTACTATGTAAACAGTGAATTAGTTCTGATGAAGCCCGGATACACTGGGTGAAAGCGCTCAACTCATGTTAATATACAGGTTCATTTTTTCTTTAGTACCTGTTCTTCTTTAGTACTTGTTTTTTAAGCCGTTATTTGTATTAATAAAGTCGTGAGTTAGTCACACTTGCTGAATAGTTTCATTATTATTATCCGCTCATTTTAGGTGGCAGTACTTATTGGTGTACTCGCAGAGTTGTTTATCAGACTTAATTAATGCAACCTCAAGAGATCAGATTGTACACTGCTCTATGAGGCGATCAAATATATTGTGCCTGGTCATTACAAAAATAGCACCACTGCACCTATAATTATACCCTCCTTAGTTAGGTCTGGTCATCAAACAGTGGTTATCACTGTTAGAACCCAGCTCAAAATACATCTACTTTCAGAGATTTCTCTAAGGCAAATTTGCTTCAACTATACAATGACCTAAAGAGTTTCAAGAGTACAGCTCTCCTTGAAGACCCAACAGCAAACATTGTTGCATTCATTGTGGGTTCTTTTGTATTCTGAATGCACTGATGTTTACTGTTGGGTCTTCAAGGGGGAGAGCTATTTTGGAAACTCTTTCGGTCACGTGCAATGAGACATCATTCTCAATCCGTAAGAAATACAGCTCCAAATTTAAGAGTAAGCCCCTTCGATGGAATCCTAGAATAAACAAACTATGTAATATGAGGAAAAAAATCTTTTCCCTTAATAACAGTTTGAAAAACCGTCACCTCAAAGTTAAACTCAAAAATTAAAAAAGCAGAAAAATCAAATCTTCCAAGGCCAAGTATGAATTCACAGTTGCCACCTTTGGCAAAGACAGTCAGAAATCCTTCATCAGCTATATCAGGAACCCAACACTCTTCTGAAATTATATATAATGACTCCGCCTACTTTGCCTCTGAAGACATAGCTGATCTATTAACAGACAAATTTAATCCAAACTTCTCCTCTCTATCTCCGCCTACCCTAAACATGCTTGTTCCCTTGCTTGGCCTTCCCACAAAATATTACCCCTCAACAAATCATAAAGGTTCTGTTGTTGGAGATATAAAATTTTAGCTCATTTGGGCCCAACAATGTGCTGAGGTGCTTCCTTGCCAGCATGAAGCACTGTATTACTGACCCACTCTGCAATGTATTCAACCTCAGCCTCTTTCTGGCTTTGTACTCAAGACTTGGAAAACACCACCTCTGATCATCTATGTCTTTCTTATTAATTGACTGACTTATTCATTTCTTCAGAGGAAGGGAGAATCAAGGAGCCTTACTTTAATATAATGGAACACATCATTATACACCTCGGTAACCTAAAGTGCCTTGACCCAAATCACTTTGAGTTTGTGAAAGCTAGATCCTGTCTGCTTAACCTGGTTGACTCCTTTAAAAAAAGTCCCTGAAGGCTTGGATGAGGGAAAGCCGGTACACACAGCATAGCCTGACCCAGCCAAAGCTTTTGGCATTATTCTTCAAGCAGGCATTATAGATACATTATAAAACTAAGTGTAAACCCTTATGCTATCCAAGGAATAGCAAACTGGCTAACAAGCAGAATGCAGCAAATTCACATTTGGGAAGCCATTTACCAGTGGATCCCTCAGGGCTTGTTACTGAGCTGCTCCTGTTTGTTTTTTACTTCTCTGAAGTCAAAACTGACAACAAAGGCCTTTGGCTGACTAAGACTTTAAAGCTGGAGTCATCACCAGCTTTCTTGGGGAATTCCAGATCATACAAGAAAGACTAACACTTATAAACAAATGGTGCCATTAATGTGGTCTCAAGCTAAATGCGAAAAAGTTTAGTATCATATAATTTGACAAACAGCAGTACCCTGCTCCTACCACATAAATATTCCTCACTCAAAACTGACTCATTTCTTAGGGACCTGAGCACATTTATTGACAGTGAGCTTTCATTTGATAATCCTGTAGCTATGGTTATTAGGAAGTCCTTCTGTTTAGCCCAGCTGTTTACTAAGGGTACTTCCTCCAGATCAATGGCCATTATCTTACCTTTCTACTCCTCCTTTAATGGGGCCATAATTGAATACAATTCAATGTACCTGCCCAGACATACAAATCAACTTGAAAGACCCCATTGCTTCATCACAAAGAAAATCAAGGGCCTGTGTCCCATCATCTGTGAAGAACACCTTAAAGCTATATCTCTCTTCTCTGTCTTATACAGATGTCTTATTGATGATCTCTGTCAGATCTACAAGACCTCAAATGACCCAGTCTCTCAGTGACCTCGTTCATATTCACAAATCTGGCAACACCATAAATACCTGAACTAAAGACCTCAGTCTTCATAGTAATATAAACTGAACTTATTGATGTGATAGATACCTTAGTCAAAGAATCCCTCTCTTCTGGAATAGACTCCGTCTTCATATTAAACAAAGTAGTTCCATTGTCCTTATCAAAGCCACCTGGATAAATGGATGAGCATCTACAAATATATCTCTTGTCTTGTCTCACAAACTCTCAATGAAAGGGGTAGCAAGTAGGGGGAATTGCAATGCTTAAGGTACAAATTATTTACTTAACCAATTGCCTAGTAACAACCTCTGAAATTCTAAACTGGATGAATGCAATGATCTACTTAGTATATACCATTTAACCTGGGTAGAAAAAGATTCACAATTTGGTTTGTAGAAAGTCTTTTGGATAATAAAATGTATGCTGTCTTTATTCAACTTTATAACTCTAGTTATTGAAGCTCCTTGACATCTTTTGTAAGGAGTGTTTGTTGTAAAGCACATGATACTGTTGTATGTTAGCCTTAATTTATCCAGAACGTAATCTAGTATTTCATCATAAAAGATGCAAATAATACTTTTGGCAGTAGTAATGGTGATGTTATTCCTTTCTTTGTCTCCATACTAATGTAGTAGTTTGGTCTGTAAAGGGTTTCAAGTATATGATTCATATTGGTAGCCATTCGTGTGCTGTGCTGCATGAATAGTAGGTTGTGATCAATAAACATGCCCAGGTAAGCCAGCTCTGTGAAATAGAGGGATAAAGCCCTGAGTATGCCGCAGGTGACCCAAGTTCGATTAGCAGCTTGGGTGCTGGCCATGGAGTTTGGGTATGACCATTCACTACCAACTCACCCATCCTAGAGGAAGGGAAGTAGTTTGGGCACACTACTACCTGTTTCACCCATAGAATATGCATTAGAGAGCTCGCACTGCCATGGTGCATTTGAGCCTCTGAGCTGAGGTCTTCTCAGCAGGCAGCAGTAGTGGAGCTCAGTGATTCCTCAATGGAGACAGCGTGTTCTGCCTAGATAGATGTTATGCTGCCATGTGGGGTTAGTAAGTTAGCCCACTTTGTACCTCCTGGCTGTTGCCACTAGGGAATAGATGGTACAATAAGGCTTCCCAGGCAGGAGTGAATGGGCCGTAGGGCTCTCACCAAACCTATGAATGCCTATTCCTCTTCTCTATGGAATGAATGATCTCACTGGTAGCCATCAGGTAAGGTCAGTTGGGGGAAGAGAAATAAATAAATATTCTCTGGAATTTATTTAAATTTTGTGTAATTATACCATATAATGGGTTATGTGATATTTTCTTGTAAGATACATTACTGAGAGCCCACATGTGACATGCCTTAAGCCACAGTTAGTACCCCCCTCAAATTTTCCAAAGGAAAACAGACTTGAAATGATGAACAACTTATATAATAGGAAATCATTATGACAATACTGATTTATACAACTCTGTAATGGTAAAAATAAAACATCTGATAACTGAAGTCAGCACTTACACAGGAGGCAATCACTCTCTGCACCCCCTTGTGGAAGGCTGTACCCTCCTCCAACATCCCCATATTTTATATTCTTTGATTCTATCTATTTTTGGGCCTGTCACCGCCTCTGATCATCTATGTCCTCCTCATCAATTGACTTAGTCATTTCTTCAGAAGAAGGGAGAATCAAGGAGGTTAAAATCATTCTGTGGCTGGGGCAGAGAGTGTTTTGTTTGTGCAGGTGTACAAAAATTGGATAGGGAAATGACTAGTCCCTAACTGTGGATAAAGAATATAATACCTCATGCTTATACACACACATCCTTCCACATGTGTGAATGCTATGAAGTGTATTCCATGCCTTCAGTGCTATAACAAAGTAGTGCATATAGCTGTAATACCTGGTAGAGGGTACCCGTCTATGGCAAAACCTTAACCCTCACCCCAGGGAAGAACAGCTGGAATTGACCACTCATCCTCCTCACCAGCCAGCTCCTCCATGGACAAAGCTCACTACTTGAACACTTTTCATCAGGGCCACAGTCAGAATACACCCCTCATCAGAGAACTAGCATCATATTTTAGTATTCTAACTCTGAGTCTGCACAGACTCTGAGTGAGTGCAAAATATAACATTTCTCACCACAAAAACTGATTACCATCTCTGAGGATGAGTGACCTTGAAGCTAGAATAAATATAAATGTTTCATCTCTCATGCCCCTGCTTACGCTTATCAAAGGTAACAGAACTTGTCAGAGATTTGTGATGCATGACTAGGCTTAGAACGGCCCTTGTGGTCATTAGCTTAGTAAACACCTATGAACCTATAGAATATATACATGGAGAGGTGGGGGTGTTGGAGACGTTGCTTCCCTTACAAACATATTTTAATATTTCTATCACTTAATCTGTATCACATTACTGAGTGTGGTTTAATTATCATGAATGTAATGCACATTTTAAATAAGGTTTATACTGAAGAGAGTTCATTATATTAGTAAATTAATATCGTTTAATGATTTCATAGCTACACTGTAAACTACTTATTTGTTTTGTCGTTGTAAAAGTTGAATAACTCATTTTGTGAGATTATGGACACAGTTGTAGCAGTTAGTAATGCATCACAGAACCAAACAACCAATCAGCACTTAGTAATGCATCACAGAATGAACCAACCAACCAACCAATCAAAGGAAGCCATGCTGAGCTTTATGGGTGTTCGTAGCAGATGGAGTTTTTAAGAAGACTATTACTTCAGTTTTTGCAATGTCCTTCAGCAAACAAATTAGATAGCCTTATGTATACCTGTTGAAAGTCTCCTAAAGTATTTTTCCTGAATTGTGCGTAGATCAGGCCCACAACAAATTATAGCAGAAGAACCAGCATGCAATAGCAAATGAGTTGTTGTACAGGCCTGGTACAAGTTGTTTATAAATCTAATAAATAAAAGTGGACTAAACATAGAACTTTGTGGCACTGTTGTATTCATTTTTTTTTGAATGAAGATGTGCAGAGTTTCTCTTTTAGCGATTGTGACTGTCTGGTAATAGAGCTGTGAAACCAGATGCATTCAATATGCCATATGCTAATTTCAGTTACACTGGCTAATAAGTCATGAATTATAGTAACAAAGACCTTCTGCAAGAAAAGCTCTGTCAAAATGTTTTCTTAGATGCTCAGTTAATGTCAATAATTCTGTGGACACACCATAAGATGGTCGAGAACTGTGTTAAATATGTAGGAGAATCTCATTTTGATCCAGATAAGACTTGAGCTCTCAAAGCTCTGCTCTTACAATTTTTTCTGCAAGTAAAAGTGTACTGTTGGTCTGTAAACATCTAGAATTCTAGTCAATCTTTTTTATATAAGGGTACTATATATATATATATATATATATATATATATATATATATATATGGGTCTACTTCTATTCGCTGACAGCCCATTTCACTGAAACCCATTTGGTTGACAGCTCATTTCATTGACAAAAGTATTCAAGGCAAAAACCTGGGTTTTGCCCCCCTCCCCACTGTTGTGCGACTGTGGAGTTGTTATATATAGTTGGGGGGGGGCACAGCCCCCCACATTGGGGGTGTGTGGGGGGCGCAGCCCCCCATCTAGAATGTTTTTCGATGAAATGAGCTGTCAACCAAATGGGTTTCAGTGAAATGGGCTGTCAGCGAATAGAAGTAGACCCATATATATATATATATATATATATACACACACACACACACACACACACACACACACACACACACACACACACACACACACACACACACACACACACACATTGATGTTATTAGATTAATGCTACTTTTGTCTTTTTCTTGGACTACTGTGTTTTGTTTTCTTTCTGGAATGTTTCAGGCAAGGGTGTTTCTGTGTGTAGCCATATATTCAGTGAAATTACTAGCAGGGCTGCAACAGGAAAGATATTCTCTTGAAGTAAATGAATAGTATTTAAACACTACAAAAAAAGAGTATAACACCTCACAAATGAAACTGCACAGAAGACTGTATTAGTGTAGTATTTGTCCTAAACGAAAGCATGTTACTTAAAAAGGCTGTCATAGAACAATGGATATGAATCATAAACTATACTACATGCCCAGTTCATTAATGAGCTACTATAGTAAAGAAATGCAGGAGTACCTCAAATTGAAAAGAAACAATGCTTCTCCTAATCATCCATTGCCCAAACATCATACCTCATATATTACTACTGAGTGCAGTCACTTGAAAGACCGTGCATATGTTTATAGAGCAAACATTCCCTGCATTGTTTTATATCAAACACATCCTATGTTGTCTTTATGCAAATACTATAGGCAGTATGCTGAATATTGAATGTTGCCAGATTATTTTTTTAATAACTCTTGCTAAACCAGTTGGGCATCTCTAAATTACAACTTCTTACAATGAATGAATCAACAGCCTGCAAATACTTGGTTATGAAACCAACTTCATAATGATATCAATGCCATTCCCCTGTTGTGTTTAGCAGTCACTAACTATGTTGATAGTCTGGAACATAGGCTTAGTAGTTGTTAATAAGCATCATCTTATAGTCTTGGGTTTGATACCTTTAGTCTCCAACTTGTGTCTAGTGGATTTACCCAATTAAGAAAAGAAAGTGGAAAATGCTTGAAAGTCTGCAACTGCACCTTTAAATGTGTGTGCAGTTTCTCAAGAAATACTGTATACCATTAGATAATAAGGTAATGAGTCATCATAACTCATTTAATTCTACTTTTTTCCTCAACTGGTATGTTAGATCTGCTATAGTCAAACCTCATCATTTCTCTGTGGATTGTATAAGCAGCTCAGAGCTAATGCTACTGCATCTGAAAAGATTTGCTTAATTAAACACTGTCCACCTCATTAAATTCCTGCTTGCACTAAGGCATTATGTCTTACTTTAAACAGCCGTGGAAGCGAAGTTAGCTGTTAACATGATTAGGGGACTCACTGATTCACAGTCGAGATACCAGTTACATGTGTAATGCAGACACACTTTGAAGTTCCAGCAGGGATGTTAAAGGAGAACTATTGATCCCCTCCATGAAAATACAGCTAAAGCAACTCATTTATAGGTTCATAGGTTGATAGGTAGGTACTAGGCTATTGGCCCTAGGGCCTATACAAGCCTAGCCAAAAGGTACCCTGGCTTTCGCCACCCAAGAAAATTATTTTCCAGTGCCCCTGTCAAGCAGAACCACAGAAGTGATCCCCGGGGTGAATTTCCTATTACCCATCCAATCATCAAGATTTTTCTTGAAGAGTGCTAATGAGGAGCTTTGTTTGACATAGATAGGTAGTCTGTTCCAGAGTATGGGAAGTATCTGGGACAGGAATCTATCCCTCCAGCATGTTCTGTTTATTGTGGTGACAAGGTTTAGGTCCCTAGAGTGTGTAGCTCTGAGGGATTGGGATTTCTTTAAGTGGAGCATGTCCAACAGCTCTGGGTTTGACATAGCTTTGTATGTTAGGCAGAGATTGCCTCTGAGTAGGCGATATGCAATGGAGTAAAGCAGGAGTTTTTTGAGTCGGTCTGTGTAGGGCATCTGTTTGAGGCCAGTAATCCTCTTTGTGAGGTATTTCTGTGGCCTTTCCAGTTGTTGTAGATGTCTTGTGAGGTACATACCAAAAGGGGCGTTGTACTCTATAATGGGTCTAATGAGTGATGAGTAGAAGGGAACAATGACCTCTTTTTTTCTGTATGAGAAACCTTTTGTGATGAGGTGTGCCACGTAGAAGGATTTCCTGACCACTGTGGCAATGTGATTATCAAAGGAGAGACTACTGTCCACCTGTGTCCCAAGGTCTCATCACACTTTCGGTGTTAAGTAGACTACCGCCTATGTGGTAGTTCATGGGTACAGAATTTTTACCAAAGGGGATGACAATGCACTTTTTGGCATTGAGCATGAGACCATGGCTTTGACACCAGGCATCTGTCTCAGTGAGGCCCTTCTGTAGCATGTCCACATCATTAGGAGTTTTGATTATGCTCTTAGTTTGCAGTCATCTGTGAATTTAGTTAGCCAAAGACCTTCTGTGTTAGCATGTATGTCAGAGAAGTAGATACCAAACAGGAGAGGACCCAGGACAAAACTCTGTGGTACTCCACTTGTCACTGGTCTGAAGTCTGATTTGGAGTATGCTACTTTCACAGTGTGGGTTCTGTCAGTAAGCCAGTTGGCAACCCATCTTGTGGCATAGGGATTTATACCTAGTTTACTGAGTTTATCTATAATTCCAGAGTGGGGGATGGTGTTGAATGTCTTGGCGAGATCTAGATAGGCTGTGTGAACCATCTTACCCTTATCTATGGCTTTGGTGACTGCTTCAAAGAAGTCTATCAGGTTAAGGAGACATGATCTGCCTTTTACAAATCCGAACTGTGTGGGGTCCAGAGTTTGGAGATCTTCAATGTCTTTGTTTATGAGTTCCATGATGATACGTTCCATGGCCTTGCAGACCAGGCTAGTCAGGCTAATGGGGCAGTAGTTCCTGGGGTCTGTTGTGGCCCACCCTTTGTGGAGTGGGATAACTGTCACGGTGCGCCATTCAATGGGCACAAAGCCTGAGGTGAGGCTATGATTGAACATGGTACTTAGGTGGAGTTCAAGTTCATTCTGTAGTTCATGTAGAAGGCAGCCTGGGATGTTGTCAGGTCCCATGGATGCTGTGTTCTTGGCTTTGGAGAGTGAGGTTTTTACCTGTGCAGCTGTGATTACAGAAAATTTGCATTCTTCTGGTATAAAGATGGGCCCTTTAGGGGGTGAGAGGGGGGTAAAGTTAGCACTGAACCTATCTGCCAGGATGTTGGCAATATCAGTTGGTTCTGTATATTTAGTGTCATTGTGCTGTAACTCAGAGCAGATCTGAGTGTTGCCATTGAGATTCTTGACATAGCTATAGAATGCTTTGTGGTTGTCTTTAGAATCAGTGGTGATTTTGTTTTCATGACTAGCTTTGGAGGATTTCATGAGGGATCTCAGCTTCTTACTGAGGCTGACCAGGGAGTTCCTCCAATCGTGGTATTTTACTCTTTTTTGCAACAGTTTCTTTCTTCTGTTGTAAAGTTTGTTTATGGCAGAAGACCACCAGATTGGCTTCATTTTTTTGGAGGATAGAATCTTGGTTCTGTTAGGGATAGCACGATCCATGCACTCGTGTAAGTGCTTATAAAGTGCATTTGTGTAGGATTCAGCAGTCATACCTCTATTGTCCATCTGCATGGGTGTCATGAAGTATGCCACTTCTGTCTTAAGAAGCGTGAAGCTGGCTTTGGAGAAAATTTTTACGGTTGTTTTCCTAATGGGGGTAGGAGCAGGATGTGGATGTCTAGGGTGATTAGCTTGTGGTCGGATCTGACCAACGAGAAGCTGACCTCTGGTGTGGAACACTGGTTGCCCATGTTGGTGATGACCAGGTCTAGGATATTGCTGCCCCTGGTGGGGGTATGGATAAGTTGATCCAAGGCATTGGAATTGATGAATTCCAGAAAATGTTGAGCAAAAGAGTTGGTACACGAGTAGTTTTCCCAGTTAATGGTGGGGTAGTTGAAATCACCCATTATTAGAGTGTTGGGTTGTACCTTAAATATTTTCCAGTGTATCAAGAAAAGAGGAGTGGGA